>NW_022680535.1:0-195711 GCF_009764315.1 Trachypithecus francoisi | reverse complement strand
TACCGGAGATGTTCCATTGCCCAGAGAGGGGCAGGAGACAAATGTTTTTCTCTTCTTGAGATTAAGAGAATGGTGATGACCTTTAACCATAAGCATCCTTTAGGCACTGTTTAACAAAGTACATTCTGGCACGCCCAAAATCCTTTTAACCTTAAGTCACCTTCCCACATGTCTCTTGCAAGGACAAAGTTGAAGGTAAGGTCACAGATTAACAGCATCTCAAATACAGAACTAATGGAGTTTTTTATGTCTACTTCCTTCTATATAGACATGGTAACAAACTGATCTCTCTTTCTTTTTCCCCCACCTTGTATCGGGATTCCTAGGTATTTTATTCTCTTTGAAGCAATTGTGAATGGAAGTTCATTCCTGATTTGGCTCTCTGCTTGTCTGTTACTGGTGTATAGAATGCTTGTGATTTTTGCACATTAATTTTATCCTGAGACTTTGCTGAAGTTGCTTATCAGCTTAAGGAGATTTTTGGGCTGAGACAATGGGTTTTCTAAATATAACTATATCATGTCATCTGCAAACAGGGACAATTTGACTTCTTCTTTTCCTAACTGGATACCCTTGATTTCTTTCTCTTGCCTGATTGCCCTAGCCAGAACTTCCAACACTATGTTGAATAGGAGTGGTGAGAGAGGGCATCCCTGTCTTGTGCCAGTTTTCAAAGGGAATTTTTCCAGTTTTTGCCCATTCAGTATGATATTAGCTGTGGGTTTTTCATAAATAGCTCTTATTATTTTGAGGTACGTTCCATCAATACCGAATTTCTTGAGCGTTGTTAGCATAAAGGGCTGTTGAATTTTGTCAAAAGCCTTTTCTGCATCTATTGAGATAATCATGTGGTTCTTGTCTTTGGTTCTGTTTATATGCTGGATTACGTTTATTGATTTGCGAATGTTGAACCAGCCTTGCATCCCAGGGATGAAGCCCACTTGATCATGGTGGATAAGCTTTTTGATGTGCTGCTGAATCCGGTTTGCCAGTATTTTATTGAGAATTTTTGCATCGATGTTCATCAGGGATATTGGTCTAAAATTCTCTTTTTTTGTTGTGTCCTCTGCCAGGCTTTGGTATCAGGATGATGTTGGCCTCATAAAATGAGTTAGGAGGATTCCCTCTTTTTCTATTGATTGGAATAGTTTCAGAAGGAATGGTACCAGCTCCTCCTTGTACCTCTGGTAGAATTCAGCTGTGAATCCATCTGGTCCTGGACTTTTTTGGGTGGGTGACTATTAATGTTGCCTCGATTTCAGAGCCTGCTATTGGTCTATTTAGGGATTCAACTTCTTCCTGGTTTAGTCTTGGAAGAGTGTAAGTGTCCAGGAAATTATCCATTTCTTCTAGATTTTCTAGTTGATTTGCGTAGAGGCATTTATAGTATTCTCTGATGGTTGTTTGTATTTCTGTGGGGTCGCTGGTGATATCCCCTTTATCATTTTTTATTGCGTCTATTTGATTCCTCTCTCTTTTCTTCTTTATTAGTCTTGCTAGCGGTCTGTCAATTTTGTTGATCTTTTCAAGAAACCAGGTCCTGGATTCATTGATTTTTGGAGGTTTTTTGTGTCTCTATCTCCTTCAGTTCTGCTCTGATCTTAGTTATTTCTTGCCTTCTGCTAGCTTTTGACTGTGTTTGCTCTTGCCTCTCTAGTTCTTTTAATTGTGATGTTAGAGTGTCCATTTTAGATCTTTCCTGCTTTCTCTTGTGGGCATTTAGTGCTATAATTTCCCTCTACACACTGCTTTAAATGTGTCCCAGAGATTCTGGTATGTTGTATCTTTGTTCTCATTGGTTTCAAAGAACATCTTTATTTCTGCCTTCATTTCGTTATGTACCCAGTAGTCATTCAGGAGCAGGTTGTTCAGTTTCCATGTAGTTGAGCGGTTTTGATTGAGTTTCTTAGTCCTGAGTTCTAGTTTGATTGCACTGTGGTCTGAGAGACAGTTTGTTATAATTTTTGTTCTTGTACATTTGCTGAGGAGTGCTTTACTTCCAATTATGTGGTCAATTTGGAATAAGTGCGATGTGGTGCTGAGAAGAATGTATATCTGTTGATTTGGGGTGGAGAGTTCTATAGATGTCTGTTAGGTCTGCTTGGTGCAGAGATGAGTTCAATTCCTGGATATCCTTGTTAACTTTCTGTCTCGTTGATCTGTCTAATGTTGACAGTGGAGTGTTGAAGTCTCCCATTATTATTGTATCAGAGCCTAAGTCTCTTTGTAGGTCTCAAGGACTTGCTTTATGAATCTGGGTGCTCCTGTATTGGGTGCATATATATTTAGGAGAGTTAGCTCTTCCTGTTGAATTGATCCCTTTACCATTATGTAATGGCCTTCTTTGTCTCTTTTGATCTTTGATGGTTTGAAGTCGTTTTATCAGAGACTAGGATTGCAACCCCTGCTTTTTTTTGTTCTCCATTTGCTTGGTAGATCTTCCTCCATCCCTTTATTTTGAGCCTATGTATGTCTCTGCATGTGAGATGGGTCTCCTGAATACAGCAGACTGATGGGTCTTGACTCTTTTTCCAGTTTGCCAGTCTGTGTCTTTTAAGTGGAGCATTTAGTCCATTTACATTTAAGGTTATATTGTTATGTGTGAACTTGATCCTGTCATATGATATTAACTGATTATTTGCTCGTTAGTTGATGCAGTTTCTTCCTAGCGTCAATGTTCTTTACATTTTGGCATGTTTTTGCAATGGCTGGTACCGGTTTTCCTTTCCATGTTTAGGGCTTCCTTCAGGGTCTCTTGTAAGGCAGGCCTGGTGGTGACAAAATCTCTAAGCATTTGCTTATCTGTAAAGATTTTTTTTCTCCTTCACTGATGAAACTTAGTTTGGCTGGATATGAAATTCTGGGTTGAAAATTCTTTTCTTTAAGAACGTTGAATATTGGCCCCCACTCTCTTCTGGCTTGTAGAGTTTCTGCTGAGAGATCTGTTGTTAGTCTGATGGGCTTCCCTTTGTGGGTAACCCGACCTTTCTCTCTGGCTGCCCTTAAGATTTTTTCCTTCATTTCAACTTTGGTGAATCTGGCAATTATGTGTCTTGGAGTTGATCTTCAGGAGGAGTATCTTTGTGGTGTTCTCTGTATTTCCTGAATTTGAATGTTGGCCTGCTCTACTAGGTTGGGGAAGTTCTCCTGGATGATATCCTGAAGAGTGTTTTCCAACTTGGTTCCATTTTCCCCCTCACTTTCAGGCACCCCAATCAGACGTAGATTTGGTCTTTTACATAATCCCATACTTCTTGCAGGCTTTGTTCATTTCTTTTTCTTCTTTTTCTTTTGGTTTCTCTTCTCACTTCATTTCATTCATTTGATCCTCAATCGCTGATACTCTTTCTTCCAGTTGATCGAGTCGGTTACTGAAGCTTGTGCATTTGTCACGTATTCTCGTGTCATGGTTTTCATCTCTGTCATTTCGTTTATGATCTTCTCTGCATTAATTAGTCTAGCTGTCAATTCTTCCACTCTTTTTTCAAGATTTTTAGTTTCTTTGCGCTGGGTACATAATTCCTCCTTTAGCTCTGAGATTTGATGGACTGAAGCCTACTTCTCTCATCTCGTCAAAGTCATTCTCTGACCAGCTTTGATCCGTTGCTGGCGATGGGCTGCGCTCCTTTGCAGGGGGATGCGCTCTTATTTTTTGAATTTCCAGCTTTTCTGCCCTGTTCTTCCCATCTTTGTGGTTTTATCTGCCTCTGGTCTTTGATGATGGTGACGTACTGATTGGGTTTGGTGTAGGTGCCCTTCCTGTTTGATAGTTTTCCGTCTGACAGTCAGAAGGACTGTCTGTTGGTCTGTTGTAGATTGCTTGAGGTCCACTCCAGACCCTGTTTGCCTGGGTATCAGCAGCAGAGGTTGCAGAAGATAGAATATTGCTGAACAGCGAGTGTACCTGTCTGATTCTTCCTTTGGAATTTCCTCTCAGGGGTGACTCCACCCTGTGAGTGTGGGGTGTCAGACTGCCCCTAGTGGGGGATGTCTCCCAGCTAGGCTACTCAGGGGTCAGGACCCACCTGAGCAGGCATTCTGTCCGTTCTCAGATCTCAACCTCCGCGTTGGGAGATCCAGGGCTCTCCCCAAAGCTGTCAGACAGAGTCATTCGCGTCTGCACTGGCCACAGCTGCTTCCCCTATTGGACTTCAGCTGTGTGCTGTCCTCAGAGGTGGAGTCTACAGAGACAGGCAGGCTTCCTTGGGCTGCTGTGAGCTCCATGCAGTTCGAGTTTCCCAGTGGCTTTGTTTACCTACTTAAGCCTCAGCAATGGTGGGCGCCCCTCCCCTAGCCTCGCTGCTGCCTTGCGGATAGATCACCGCAGACTGCTGTGTTAGCAGTGATGGAGGCTCCGTGGGCTTGGGACCCTCCCGGCCAGGTGTGGGATATATTCTCCTGGTGTGCCTGTTTCCTTAAAGCGCAGTATTGGGGTGGTAGTTACCCAATTTTCCAGTTGTTGTGTGTCTCAGTTCCCCTGGCTAGGAAAATGGATTTCCTTCCCCCTTGTGCTTCCAGGTGAGGCGATGCCCCGCCCTGCTTCAGCTCTCGCTGGTCAGGCCGCAGCAGCTGACCAGCACCGATTGTCCGGCACTCCCTAGTCAGATGACCCCAGTACCTCAGTTGAAAATGCAGAAATCACCGGTCTCCTGTGTCACTCGCGCTGGGAGTTGGAGACTGGATCTGTTCCTATTCAGCCATCTTGCTCCGCCCCCTCACTTTGTTGAATTCTTTAATCAGTTCTAGGAGAAGATTTTTGGAGCAGTCTTTTGGGTTTTCTAAGAATATAAACAACAACATTTGACTTCCTCTTTACCAATTTGGATGCTCTTTATTTCTTTCTCTTGTCTGATTGCTCTGGCTAGAATTTCCAGTACTATGTTGAGTAAAAGTGGTGAGAGTGGGCATCCTTGTCTTCTTCCACTTTTCAGATGGAATGCTTTAAACTTTCCCCATTCAGTATTTTGTTGGCTGTGGGTTTGTCACAGATGGCTCTTGTTACATTAAGATATGCCCCTTCTATGCCGATTTTGCTGAGGATTTTAATCATAGAGGGATTCTGGATTTTTGTCGAATGCTTTTTCTGCATTTTTTGAGATGATCATGTCATCTTTGTTTTTAATTCTGTTTATGTGGTGCATCACACTTATTGACTTGCATATGTTAAACCATCCCTGCATCCCTGGTATAAAACCCCCTTGATCATGGTGGATTATCTTGTTGATAATCTGTTGGATTCTGTTAGCTATTACCTTGTTAAGAATTTTTCAATCTATGTTCTTCAGGGATATTGGTCTGTAGTTTGTTGTTGTTGTTTTTGTTATTGTTGTTGTTATGTTCTTTCCTGGTTTTGGTACTAGGGTAATGCTGGCTTCATAGAATGATTTAGGGAGGATTCCCTTTTTCTCTTGTGGAATAGTGTCAATAACACTGGTACTAATTTTTCTTTGAATGTCTGATGGAATTCAACTCTAAATTTATCTTTTCCTGGACTTTTTTTGTTGACAATTTTTTTCATTATCAAAAAAAATTGAGAGTGTAACCAAAACTTAGGGCCTTAGCACCACTCTCAGTTACCATCATTTTGGGTTTCCAGTCTCAACACGTCATTTATAGGTTATGGTGTCCTCATGGTTGCACATTTCTTTCAGCTCCTGTTGTTCCAGTTGAAGAGAGATGACATGACATTCTAGAGATGGCTGCATGCAAGCATTTAAAACCTTTGAGAAAACCAGTGCACCAGGGAGACTATAAATGTGACTATTGGGAGGATAATATCAAGAGTTTGGAGTATGCTCCTTACCCAACATCCACATAAACCAAACGTCCTAAAATCAAATACATCAAGAATGAGCCAAATAAGGAGTTGATTCACTTGACTAGGCAATTTTGTCATCAATCCCCTACCACTGAATTTCTATAATTTTCATTTGATGTATCCCTCCATAGGCCACAAGTGCCAGAAGCTGCACAGATGCTTCTCTGTTTAGTCAATTCTATCATAACTTTCACAAGGGAATTTAGGGTCTATTGTGTAACTGTAGCCTTTACAGTAGAATTTGTTGTAGAACCTATCATAAGGGATCCAGTTCTAATCATTGCATCTTTTAATTTAAACCATAAAAAATGACCCAACAAATGATGCCCTTTTAGAAGAGTGAAGGCCTTCTGGCAATGTTCTCTTTAATCCATGGTGTGGATTAGGAGGAGTGAACCAATATTTTGTTTTTGACTGATTATGAGGCAACACATGTACAATTAAAGCTTCTTACCTACATTGGGCCTTCATATTTTATATATCAAAGTATAAGTTTATCCATGTATACGGCTGGCTGTAAACTCCTTCACAAATAAAAGTATACCCCATAAGTGCACATAACAGACCCCTCTTCCACTTCTATTGTTCATAGGGGCATAAGTAAGACAAAATATTCTAAAGTAAGAGTTTAATGATAGTAGAAGTCTTAATCTGTGAACTTGGGAAAAGCTGTTCATATCAATGATGCCATCCTCTTCTTGGGAGAAATTTCCCTGGTTAGTTTTACCTTAAGGGTTCCAATGGGTGCACAGCTCCAAGACCGTGGAGGAACCCTTCTCAGTTGTGAGATTATGAACCCAAAGTTCAAGGTCCTGAAGTTTTGTAGTAGTGTGGATGGCAAGGACAGTCTTTCTCCGGTGTTCCAGAAGATTCAGGCCATAAAAATCTTTCTTTCGTTACCTGGTGAAAATACACTGTAGCATAATGATCTACTGTTATAACATCAGCCCTCTTTTTTTTTTTTTTTTTGAGACGGAGTCTCGCTCTGTCACCCAGGCTGGAGTGCAGTGGCCAGATCTCAGCTCACTGCAAGCTCTGCCTCCTGGGTTTATGCCATTCTCCTGCCTCAGCCTCCCGAGTAGCTGGGACTACAGGCGCCCGCCACCACGCCCGGCTAGTTTTTTTTTTTTTGTATTGTTTAGTAGAGACGGGGTTTCACGGTGTTAGCCAGGATGGTCTCGATCTCCTGACCTCGTGATCCACCCGTCTCGGCCTCCCAAAGTGCTGGGATTACAGGCTTGAGCCACCGCACCCAGCCAACACCAGCCCTCTTGCATAGGAAAACTTTTATAGAACCAGAAAGCATGCATTGAAAATAACAATGAAATGAAATCCCTTTATAAAATGTTTAAACAGGTGACCAGGTGACCAAATGTACCTGAGCTTAAATTGTTTTCCCAGGAATATGGGATCAAGCATTGATTATAAACTATTTTAAACAATTTCAGTATTAGCTGGTTTAATATAAAAGTATTTTCTTCATATTTTATTATTTTTTGTTTTACTTGGGTTAGCAGCTTTATACAAGAGAATTTGATTATTTCTGTGGTTTACAATAACTTAACATAATAACTATAATTGTGACTGGCAGCATTCACTTAGACATTTGAATTCTAGAAATCTCATACAATTTTGAAGTATATATTAGTATTATTCACAAAAATATAACCTAAAGAAGATTGAACACCATTTTGGCAATCCCATGTACCTAAGCAAGTCAAACAATTCATTTAACTCTTTTCTGGAAGTTTTTAGGGGCCTTGTGATCCATTCAGAAAGCCAGGCATTAGACAAGACAATTTTGAAACTGAAGTTTGATTTTGGAATTCCAGGTTACCATAAATTATTGATTTTGCCAAAATTATGATGAAGAAATTTTAAAGAAGTAAAAACCTTTTTACCAGCCCCGCCCCCCACATTCTACTGTTTATACACGTCTTGCATGTAAAACTCTTTCTAGTAGTCTTAATTGCATGTTACAATTGGAATTCTTAGCGATTTTAACTTTAAGGTAAAACCTGGCAGGTTATAGGTTATGTTCTGATAAGGTTTGACTGTTTCCAACACAGCTAGGGCATGGCCAATTCCAGATGGCCCCAGGCTTTACCTAGCTGGAAAGCAGGCAAGTTAAACACTTCAAAAGCCAAACAAGCAGTTTATGACCTTAAAGCATTTAGGAAACCTAATATTTAAACATAATTTAGAACACATGCTTACATTTTCAAGACAATTGTATTTTATGAATAATCTTTAAAATCCTCTTTATTTCCCAAAGATTGCTAAAGTCACATGAATTAAAAAGCATTACACTTCCTAGTTTTCTGATAAAATATTTTATTTAAGCTCATTATTATTGAACCAATTAATTAAAACTTTACAGAGTAGATAAACACTGACTTTTATTTTATATCTAACCAGTTTGCAAAGAGAGAAAGAGGCCAGAGACTGACTGGTAAGAAATTCCTACCCTTTTGATGGCATGCCAGGCTTCTGGGTTCTCTCTCACTGAGCAGCCCTAGTGACCTGCTTGACTGTGTGCAAACAAGCACATTGCTGTGAATTAAGAATAGTCACAAATACTTTATAAATTTTGGAGAAATTAGAGAGGGAAATATGACTCAAATTCTATCTATGAAAGTTTACTTAACACACTTAAAGTATCAGGGAGCCTAAAACCTAAAAAATGAGTTCATAAGGATAAAAAACTAGTGTACTCCATTAATTCCTGCAGCCCAACAAAGGTAACTTAGGAATTCCAGATAAATGAAATGAATGATGACTTGATAGAAATATATAGGAAACAAAACAACTATTTACAGAACAAAATAAAAGCCTTCCACTAGAAATGTACAAAGTATCATGGTTTTATATATATGGATACCCAAGGAAAGCCAGAGGAGAGTAAACAGCAAATGAATAAAAACTATAAGCAAAAACAAATAAATAGGAAACCAACCTAAATTTTCCTACTCAATTTACCCTGGAGTCTACAGTATTTCCTAGGGCCCCAGAAAACCTACATAATGAATATTTTATTCCTGATACACAATTCAATATCCTTATGCTTACTCATATTATCATACCTTCTGTGCAATTAAGAAATTCACTTTAGGCGCATGACCAATAAGCACTCCAGCAAAATGGTAAACATAGTGTGAAGCAATGCAAGCATGTACGTGAAATTTGGCTTCACACCAAATCCAGCTTCATGCTTAACTATGTTAAAAAAAAAGATTTGCCAAACTGCCGATGCATTTTTACAGTACTTCTTACTTTGATCAAGACTGTGAGCTCTAACTAAGAAAATGTTAATTAGCCATACATTTCCAATTTTTTATCAGGTTTTCAAGAATATTTTACAAGGTAGTGGTTCCCAAGATGGCCGAATAGGAACAGCTCCAGCCTCCAGCTCCCAGCGTGAGTGACACAGAAGACAGGTGATTTCTGCATTATCAACTGAGGTACCAGGTTCATCTCACTGGTGCATGTTGGACAGTTGATGCTAGTCTGCAGGTGCAGTCCGACCAGTGAGAGCTGAAGCAGGGTGAGGCATCACCTTGCCTGGGAAGCACAAAGGAGAAGGGAATTCCTTTTCTTAGTCAAAGGAAATTGAGACACACAACACCTGGAAAATTGGGTAACTGTCACCCTAATACTGCACTTTACCAAGGGTCTTAGCAAATGGCACACCAGGAGATTATATCCCACACCTAAACCATAGGGTCCCACACCCAGCCCATGGGGTCCCACACCCACAGAGCCTCTTTCATTGCTAGCACAGCGATCAGAGATCTAACTGCAAGGTGGCAGCGAGGCTGGGGGAGGGGTGCCTGCCATTGCTGAGGCTTAAGTAGATAAACAAAGCTGCCAGGAAGCTTGAATTGGGTGGAACTCACCGTAGTTCAAGGAGGCCTGCCTGCCTCCATAAACTCCACCTCTGGGGACAGGGCATAGCTAAACAAAAAGCAGAAGAAACCTCTGCAGATGTAAAAGTCCCTGTCTGACAGCTTTGAAGAGAGCAGTGGTTCTCCCAGCACAGAGGTTGAGATCTGAGAACGGACAGACTGCCTGCTCAAGTGGGTCCCTGACCCCTGAGTAGACTAACTGGGACATATCCCCCACTAGGTGCAGAACAACACATTACACCTCACATGGATGGATACACCCTGAGACGAAGCTTCCAGAGCAGGAATCAGACAGCAACACTCGCTGTTCAGCAATATTCTATCTTCTGCAGCCTCCGCTGTGGATACCCAAGCAAACAGGGTCTGGAGTAGACCTCAAGCAAACTCCAACAGACCTGCAGCTGAGGGTCCTGACTGTTAGAAGGAAGACTAACAAACAGAAAGGACACCCACACCAAAACCCCATCACTATGTCACCATCATCAAAGACCAAAGGCAGATAAAACCACAAAGACGGGGGAAAAGCAATGCAGAAAAGCTGGAAATTCAAAAACTCAGAATGCATTTCCCCATCCAAGGAACGCAGATCATCACCAGCAATGGGACAAAGCTGGATGGAGAATGACTTTGACGAGTTGAGAGAAGAAGGCTTCAGTCGATCAGACTTCTCAGAGCTAAAGGAGGAACTATGTAATCAGCACAAAGAAACTAAAAACCTTGAAAAAAGAATGGATGAATGGATAACTAGAATAATCAATGCAGGGAAGACCTTAAAATAACTGAACTGAACTGAAAAGAAATGAACAAAGCCTCCAAGAAATATGGGATTATGTGAAAAGACCAAATCTATGTCTGATTGGTGTGCCTGAAAGTGGCAGGGAAAATGGAACCAAGTTGGAAAACACTCTGCAGGATATCTTCCAGGAGAACTTCCCCAACCTAGTAAGGGAGGCCAACATTCAAATTCAGGAAATACAGAGAATGCCACAAAGATACTTCTCAACAAGAGCAACTCCAAGACACATAACTGTCAGATTCACCAAAGTTGAAATGAAGGAAAAAATGTTAGGGGCAGCAAGAGAGAAAGGTTGGGTTACCCATAAAGGGAAGCCATCAGACTAACAGCAGATTTCTAGGCAGAAACTCTCCAAGCCAGAAGAGAGTAGGAGCCAATATTCAACATTCTTAAGGAAAAGAATTTTCAACCCAGAATTTCGTATCCAGCCAAACTAAGTTTCATAAGTGAAGAAGAAACAAAATCCTTTACAGACAAGCAAATGCTGAGACATTTTGTCACCACCAGGCCTGCCCTACAAGAGACCCTGAAGGAAGCACTAAACATGGAAAGGAAAAACCAGTACCAGCCACTGCAAAAACATGCCAAAATGTAAAGTCCATCAATGCTAGGAAGGAACTGCATCAACTAATGAGCAAAATAACCAGCTAATATCATAATGACAGGATCAAGTTCACACATAACAATATTAACCTTAAATGTAAATGGACTAAATGGTCCAATTAAAAGACACAGACTGGCAAATTGGATAAAGAATCAGGACCCATCAGTTTGCTGTATTCAGGAGACCCATCTCACATGCAGAGACACACATAGGCTCAAAATAAAGGGATGGAGGAAGATCTACCAAGCAAATGGAAAACAAAAAAAAGCAGGGATTGCAATTTTAGTCTCTGACAAAGCAGACTTTAAACCATCAAAGATCAAAAGAGTCAAAGAAGGCCATTACATAATGGTAAAGGGATCAATTCATCAGGAAGAGCTAACTATCCTAAATATATATGAACCCAATATAGGAGCACCCAGATTCATAAAGCAAGTCCTTAGAGACTTACAAAGAGACTTAGAATCTCTGAGACACATTTAAAGTGTGTGTAGAGGGAAATTTAAAGTACTAAATGCCCACAAGAGAAAGCAGGAAAGATCTAAAATTGACACCCTAACATCACAATTAAAAGAACTAGAGAAGCAAGAGCAAACACATTCAAAAGCTAGCAGAAGGCAAGAAATGACTAAGATCAGAGCAGAACTGAAGGAGATAGAGACACAGAAAACCCTCCAAAAAATCAATGAATCCAGGAGCCGTTTTTTTTGAAAAGATCAACAAAATTGATAGACTGCTAGCAAGACTACTGAAGAAGAAAAGAGAGAACAATCAAATAGATGCAATAAAAAATGATAAAGGGGATATCACCACTGACCCCACAGAAATACAAACTATCATCAGAGAATACTATAAACAACTCTATGCAAATAAACTAGAAAACCTAGAAGAAATGGATAATTTCCTGGACACTTACACTCTCCCAAGACTAAACCAGGAAGAGATGAATCCCTGAATAGACCAATAGCAGGCTCTGAAATTGAGGCAATAATTAACAGCCTACCAACCAAAAAAGTCCAGGACCAGATGGATTCACAGCTGAATTCTACCAGACGTAGAAGGAGGAGCTGGTACCATTCCTTCTGAAACTATTCCAATCAATAGAAAAAGAGGGAATCCTCCCTAACTCATTTTATGAGGCCAACATCATCCTGATACCAAAGCCTGGCAGAGACACAACAAAAAAAGAGAATTTTAGACCAATATCCCTGATGAACACTGATACAAAAATCCTCAATAAAATACTGGCAAACTGGATCCAGCAGCATATCAAAAAGCTTATACACCATGATCAAATGGGCTTCATTCCTGGGATGCAAGGCTGGTTCAACGTACACAAATCAATAAATGTAATTCAGCATATAAACAGAACCAAAGACAAAAACCACATGATTATCTCAATAGATGCAGAAAAGGCCCTTGACAAAATTCAACAGCCCTTCATGCTAAAAACTCTCAATAAATTCAGTATTGATGAAACGTATCTCAAAATAATAGCTATTTATGATAAACCACAGTCAATATCATACTGAATGGGCAAAAACTGGAAGCATTTCCTTTGATAACTGGCACAAGACAGGGATGCCCTCTCTCACCACTCCTTTTCAACATAGTGTTGGAAGTTCTGGCTAGGGCAATCAGGCAAGAGAAAGAAATAAAGGGTATTCAGTTAAGAAAAGAAGAAGTCAAATTGTCCCTGTTAGCAGATGACATGATTGTATATTTAGAAAACCCACTGTCTCAGCCCAAAATCTCCTTAAGCTGATAAGCAACTTCAGCAAAGTCTCAGGAGGCAAAATCAATGTGCAAAAATCACAAGCATTCTTATACACCAGTAATAGACAGAGAACCAAATCATGAATGAACTCCTATTCACAATAGCTTCAAAGAGAATAAAATACCTAGGAATCCAACTTACAAGGGATGTAAAGGACCTCTTCAAGGAGAACTCCAAACCACTGATCAGTGAAATCAAAGAGGACACAAACAAATGGAAGAACATACCATGCTCATGGATAGGAAGAATCAATATCATGATAATGACCATACTGCCCAAGGTAATTTATAAATTCAATGCCATCCCCATTAAGCTACCAATGACTTTCTTCACAGAATTGGAAAAAACTACTCTAAAGTTCATATGGAACCCAAAAAGATCCTGCATTGCCAAAAAAATCCTAAGCCAAAAGAACAAAGCTGGAGGCATCATGCTACCTGACTTCAAACTATACTACAAGGCTACAGTAACCAAAACAGCATGGTACTGGTACCAAAACAGAGATATAGACCAATGGAACAGAACAAGGCCCTCAGAAATAATACCACACATCTACAGCCATCTGATCTTTGACAAACCTGACCAAAACAAGAAATGGGGAAAGGATTCCCTATTAAGAAATGGTGCTGGGAAAATTGGCTAGCCATAAGTAGAAAGCAGAAGCTGGATCCTTTCCTTACTCCTTATATGAAAATTAATTCATGACAGATTAGAGACTTAAATGTTAGACCTAACACCATAAAACCCTAGAAGAAAACCTAGGTAATACCATTCAGGACATAGGCATGGGCAAGGACTTCACGTCTAAAACACCAAAAGCAATGGCAAAAAAAAGTCAAAATTGACAAATGGGATCTAATTAAGCTAAAGAGCTTCTGCACAGGAAAAGAAACTACCATCTGAGTGAACAGGCAACCTACAGAATGAGAGAAAATTTTTGCAATCTACTCATCTGAAAAAGGGCTAATATCCAGAACCTACAAAGAACTCAAACAAATTTACAAGAAAAAAGCAAACAACCCTATCAAAAAGTGGGCAAAGGATATGAACAGACACTTCTCAAAAGAAGATATTCATACAGCCAACAGACACATGAAAAAATGCTCATCATCACTAGCCATCAGAGAAATGCAAATCAAAACCACAATGAGATACCATCTCACACCAGTTAGAATGGCAATCATTAAGAAGTCAGGAAACAACAGGTGCTGGAGAGGATGTGGAGAAATAGGAACACTTTACCCTGTTGGTGGGACTGTAAACTAGTTCAACCATTGCAGAAAACAGTGTGGCGCTTCCTCAAGGATCTAGAACTAGAAATACCATTTGACCCAGTCATCCCATTACTGGGTATATACTCAAAGGATTATAAATCATGCTGCTATAAAGACACATGCACATGTATGTTTATTGCAGCACTATTCACAATAGCAAAGACTTCCAATCAACTGAAATGTCCATCAGTGACAGACTGGATTAAGAAAATGTGGCACATATACAACATGGAATACTATGCAGCCATAAAAAAGGATGAATTTGTGTCTTTTGTAGGGACATGTATGCAGCTGGAAACCATGATTCTCAGCAAACTATTTCAAGAACAGAAAACCAAACACTGCATGTTCTCACTCATAGGTGGGAATTGAACAATGAGATCACTTGGACACAGGAAGGGGAACATCACACACCATGGCCTATTGTGGGGAAGGGACAGGGGGGTTGGGATAGCATTAGGAGATATAACTAATGTAAATGACAAGTTAATAGGTACAGCACACCAACATGGCACATGTATACACATGTAACAAACCTGCACTTTGTGCACATGTACCCTAGAACTTAAAGTATAATAATAATACCACAATTTAAAAAAAGAATATTTCATAATTTAAACTTTTCTCACATTTTTCTCCCCTACTTATCCATTCCTTACTACATTGTTTTATAAATAACTTTTTCAAATCTATAATGTGAACTTTTAGATAACTTCTGAATTAGACAAAATTATTTTTTTTTCCATGAATAACATAACCCTTTCTGGAACATTTTGTATACAGAATTACATGTTAGCTAGAATTTTATCCTTAGTAACCTAAAATTTTATTGAAACCCCGAAAAGCAAGAAATCTTGAAGTATTTGATATGGACATTTATAGATAAGAACAATTCCACAATTTTATAAAATATTTCTCCATATTATAAGTCTTTCTTAATTATAATTGACCCAGATATCAAAAGAGCATTAAAAATAACTCTAAAATTTTAATTTACACGAAAAGTTTACCTAAGACACCCATCCTATTCACTGTACTTAACTTTTTACTTTTAACAAAGGAGACATGAGACATCAATCACATATGTAAAACAAACATTGGTTTGGTCTGGAAACGTGGGACAACTCAAGGTGAGGATGCTTGTGAATTTTCAGATCACAGGTGAGAGACAAATGGTTGTATTCTTTTGTTTCCGATTAGCTTCTGAAGGCATTTCTATTTTTATTCTACTAATAATTTTAAAACTAGCTTATTTAGTAAAATGATACCTTAAGTCACATGAACTTGAAAATTGCTCAGACTTATTTACTTAATTTATGAGTGCTCTTTTACTTACAAGCTAATTTGGTAGACACAACAGATAACAATAAGTGTACATATAAATAAACACCTCTAGACCTGTATACACACACACACATAAATGAAGATCCAATAGCTTGGGACCTTAGCCATGAGATAGGAATACAAGCTTGCTGGTTTTACTTTGCCCCAATAGTTAATCCAACGAAGGCTGAGAACCAAAATTTTGGGTAAAGCAGTCTTTATGGCAGTTTGATTTTTAAAGGCCAAACTCCCTAGACTCCAAAGTGCCCTGGGGCCAAACTGTACCAAAGGAGGGCATCACACGTTAACCAGGCTCCCTGCTTAGAACCACAGCACAAAAGCCTGGATACATGCAAAGCCATTCCACTTTCTTATTCAACATTAAACTCCAGGTTTCAAACAATGTTGGACCCAAGCAGCATTGCAACTTTGAAAGAAAATTCTAAGGAGGGCTTAATACTAGACCTCAGAACCTCTGCCAAGAGTGTTCTCTTTGGAGTGGTTGGGGTCCACAGAACCCATGGAGCGAGTTCCAAATGTCTCTGGCCTTAGGTGGGTGCCACATGCAGGTCTTCCCCTCCAGAGCACACTATGGGCTTTATAAGAATAGCCATGAACTGTAATGTGAACTGGATGCTGGGTGGGCCTTTTTTTTCCTTAGCCAGTTGAGTACAATAAGCGAGGAATTAAGCATATGAAAAGAAGGTTTAAGTTGCCTGAAACAGGTGCGAGTTTGCTCTGAGCTGTGCCGCATGTAGGGATCAGGGACCATGCTTGGAAAAGATATAAAAGAATTTCTTCCCCCTTGGGACAGGGCAATTTTCCCATTCATTCCTAGGTCTTCAGGCAGTACTGGGGAGTGACCCCAGTCAATTGCCCTCAATTTCCAAGGAGCTACTAGGAAACAGCCACTGAAAGACTGAAAATAGAGGAAAAAAAACCATGAAAAAGACAGATTCCTTAAGCGAACTGGGCAGTGGTTGTCAGATTCTCCACATGGAAATCCCTTAGTTTCAGGGGCCATGGCCAGAAACCTGCAGTTGCTTCTATGTTTAGGCGCTGCTCACCAAGGGTCCCAGATTGGAAAGGAAAAGAGAAAGAGATTACCTTGTATTGGAGCAGAAAGGGAAAGAAGAAAGGAGAATAAATCCCAAACTTTGGGCTTATCTCTTCCTCCAGGCTGGCTTGCCAAAATATGTTAAAAGTGGAGGGTGTCCAGGTTCTTGGCATCTTGAACAAACAATTGGACAAAACACACAAACAAAGCAAGGAAGGGATGAAGAGATTTATTCAAATGGAAGTGCACCTCACAGTGTGGGAGTGGGCCTGAGCCTAGGGGCTCAAAGTCTCCATTACAGAATTTTGGGAGTTTAAATACCCCGCTAGAGGATTCCATTATTACTTTGGGTACGCCCTGTGTAAATGAAGAGGATGAAGTAAAGTTACAAAGTCATTTATGGCATATGCCCTATGGAGAGGATATTTCGTCTTATAGCTGAAGTGTGAATTGGCCTTATGTTCCCTGCCTCTAGACCGCATTTTCCTGCCTCAATGTAAGAATGGCCTAAAACACATGTATGTTTTTCAATTTGGGGTTACCATGAGGCTTGCAAATACTAGTTTATAATCCGTTATTTTAAGCTGATGACAACTTAACACCGATTGTATAAACAAACAAACATGCAAAAGGAAAACTAACAAACACTATACATTATCCCCTCATTTTTTAATGTTTTCTTGTTTCTCTTTATGTTTTATTGTAAGAAGTTGTGATTATTATTAGTTGGTTCATTATTTAGTCTTTCTACTTAAGATAAGAGTAGTTAATACACCCCCATTATACTGTCATGTTATTCTGTTTTTTTTCTGTGAGTTTATTCTTACCTGCACATTTTGTACTTTCAGATGATTTCTTATTGCTCATTAACATCCTTTTCTTTCTGATTGAGGTACTCTCTTTAGTATTTCTGGTAGGACAGGTCTGATGTTGATGAAATACCTCAGCTTTTATTTGCATGGGAAAAATCTTTATTTCTCCTTTATGTTTGAAGGATATTTTTACTGGATATATTCTTTTAGGATAAAATTACTTTTCTTTAAGCACTTTAAATATATCATGCTGCTCTCTCCTGTCCTGTAAGGTTTCCACTGAAAGGTCTCCTATCAGATATATTGGAGATCCACTGTATGTTAGCTGTTTCTCTTTTCTCTTGCTACTTTTATAATCCTTTCTTTAACCTTGACCTTTGGAAGTGTGATTATTAAATGTCTTGAAGCAGTCTTTCTTGATATAAATCTGCTTGGTGTTCTATAACCTTCTTGTAGTTGAATGTTAATATCTTTCTGTAGGTTTGGGAAGTCTGGTGATTTTATCCCTTTGAATAAACTTTCCACCCCTGTCTCTTTCTCTGCCTCCTCTTTAAAGCCGATAACTCTTATATTTGCCATTCTGAGGCTATTTTCTAGTTATTGGAGGCATGTTTTATTATTGTTGTTTTTTATTTTCATTTTCTCCTCTGACTGATTTCATGTAGCTTGCTTTTAGGCTCACTAATTCTTTCTCCTGCTTATTTAATTCTGTCATTAAGAGACTCTGATACATTCTTTAGCATATTAGCTGCATTTTTCACCTCGATAATTTCTACTTGATTCTTTTAAGTATTTCAATCTTTGTTATATTTTTCTGATGGCATTCTGAATACATTCTCTGTGTTTTCTTGAATTTCTTGGGTTTCCTCAAAACAGCTATTTTGAATTCTTTGTCTGAAAAGTTATATATCTCTTTTTGCCAGGATGGTCTCTGGTGACTTATTTAGTTCTTTTGGTAAGGTCATGTTTTCCTGAAGTGGATGATGCTTGCAGATATTTGTCAGTGTCTGGGCATTGAAGAGTTAGGTATTTACTGTAGTCTTCATAGTCTGGACTTGTTTGTGCCTGTCCTTCATGGGAAGGTTTTTTAGGTATTCAGAGAGACTTGAGCCCCATGTCCCATAATGCTGTGGTTTTTGCAGACTTGTAGAGGTACTATCTTGGTTGTCTTGGATAAAATCTGGAAGAATTCTGTGGATTACCAGGTAAAGACTCTTGTTCTTTTCTTTTACTTTCTCCTAAAGAGAAAGACTTTGCTGAGCCACCTGGGAATAGAGGTATGGTTATGCAAGCACCCCTGTGGCCACTACCACTGGTACTGCATTGGGTCAGACCTGAAGCCAGAATAGCACTGGGTCTTGCTGAAAGTCCTTCCCTTCAGTGTAGCTAGTTCCCCCATGACATGGATGGGCATAAAGATGCTGTTGGAAACCAGAAATTGGAGTAAAAATCCTTAGCAGTTTACCTAATATTGTAGTCCATTGCAGCTAAGCTGGCACTCAAACAACACAAAGTTCTTCCCACTCTTCTTTTTCCTTTCCATAGGCAGAAGAGCCTCTCCATGTGGCCACCACAACCACTGGTCCACAAGGGGTTCTGCCCATCCACTTCCAATGTTGACTTAAAGCACAAGATCTTATCAGTCAGCTCATGGTGAATGCTGCCAGGTCTTGGACTCGCTCTTCAGCATAGTGGGCTCCCCTCTTGTCCAGGGTGGATCTAGAAATGCTGTCCAAAAGCCTAGGCCTGGACTCAGTGTCCCCAATAACCTGTTTATTGCTCTGCCCCACTGTGGCTGAGCTAGTAGCTAAGTTTTTGTTCTTGTAATGGTGCACTGGTATGCAGATAGTAGTCAAAATTTGCTGTTCCAGCAGGAGGACAAATAGTATAGGCTTCTATTTTGCCATCTTACTCCACCTTCCCAGAAAAATGTTTTAAGTCAACTGTGTTACATATGCTCAAAGATCTAAGGGCATTCATGAACAAAGAACTAAAAGAAATAAGAATAATATATCAACACAGAAAATATCAATTAAAATACATAAATTATTAATAGGAACCAAACATAAATTCTAGACCTGAAAGTACAATGGCTTAAATGAAAATTATACCAGAGGAGATAAACAGAGGATTTAAGAAGAGAGAAGAAATAATCAGCAAAATCAAAGCTAGACGAATTGAAATTATCTAGTCTGAGAGAGGTAAAGAGGAAAATGAACAGTGCCTAAAGACCTGTGGAACATCATTGTTCCTGGTTAAATAGTGCCTATTCCCCCAAAAAACTTTGTGTTAACCTGGAATCTTAATATTTGACCTTTTTTGGAAATAGGGTCTATGTAGATATAATTAGTTAAGATAACATCAACCTGAAATTAGGATGGGCCCCAGTGCAATTACTGGTATTGTTATAGGAAGATAAAACAGAAAAGATAGACACGAGGAAGAATGCCATGGAAAGATAGAGGCGGTGGTTGGGGTGATAGATCTATAAGCCAAGAGACAGAAATGGTTGCTGACAACCACCAGAAGCTAGGAGAGAATCATAAAATCAGATTCTCCCCCAGAGCCTCTAGTACAAATCTACTCTGTTGATATCTTGATTTCTGATTCCAGCCTCTATAACTGTGAGAGGATAAATTTCTGTTGTTTTAAGCCACCCTGTTTCTGCTACCTAATTATGGCAGCTTTAGGAAACTAATACAAGCATCAAACACATGCATTATGGGAGTTGTGGAAGAAGAATAAATAAATGAAGAAAAAATTTTGAAGAAATTATAGGCCCAATTTTCTGAATTCTTTAATAGTTCCTCATTCTATAAAATACATTAATTTACACATGCAAGAAACTCTACAAATTTAAGAAATAAGAGGTCAGCATTGCTGATTCTAAGGGCATAAAAAGAGTAATAAAGGACAACTGAAAAACTAAATACCCATAAATATGAAAATGTGAATATAATGAAAAAATAAGAAAGGCACAAAAATCAAAGCTTATGCAAAAAATTGATTTTCTAAACTTGTCAATGACTATTAAAAATATTGATTTAATAATCCAGAAATGAAAGCAACTCTTCCAAGATTATTTCTTTTGCTGTACAGAAGCCTTTTAGTTTAATTAAGGCCTACCTATTTATCTTTGCTTTTGTTGCATTTGATTTTGTATCCCGGGTCATAAACTCTTTGCATAAGCCAACATCTAGAAGGATTTTTCCAACGTTATATTCTAGATATTTTATGGTTTTGTGTCTTAGGCTTAAGTCTGTGACCCATTTTGAGTTGATTTTTGTATAAGGTGAGAGACAAAGTTCCAGTTTTATTCATCTGTATGTAGCTTGCCAATTACTCCAGCACCATTTGATGAATAGGGTGTTCTTTCCCCCCTTTTGTTTCTGTTTGCTTTGTTGAAGGTCAGTTGACTGTAAGTATATGACTTTATTTCTGGGTTCTCTATTCTGTTCCATTGGTCTATATGCCTATTTTTATACCAGCACCATGCTGTTCTGGTGACTATGGCTTTATAGTATAGTTTGAAGTTGAGTAATGTAATGCCACCAAATTTGTTCTTTTTGCTTAATCTTGCTTTAGCTATGTGAGCTCTTTCTTAGTTTCATGTAAACCTTAGTATTGTTTTTCTAGTTCAGTGAAAAATTATGGTGGTATTTTGATGGAAATTACATTGAATTTGTATATTTCTTTTTTCAGTATGGTCATTTTTACAATATTGTTTCAACCAATCCTTGAGCATGGAATGTGTTTCTATTTGTTTGTGTCATCTATGATTTCTTTCAATAGTGTTATGTCATTTTTCTTGTAGTGGTTTCTCACATTTTTAGTTAAGCATCTTCCTAAGTATTTTAGGGTTTTGGCACTGATTTGTTTACATTAATTTTGCATCCTGATATTTTGCTGAATCCACTTACCAGTTCTAGGAGCTTTTTGGAGGAGTCTATAGGGTTTTCTAGGTTGTATGATCATGTCATCAGAAAACAGCAATGGTTTGAATTCCTCATTACATATTTGGATGCCCTTTATTTCTTTCTCTTATCTGATTGTTCTGGCTAGGACTTCCAGTTCTATGTTGAATAGAAGTGGTGACAGTGGGCCGCTGTATTAGTCAGGGTTCTCTAGAGGGACAGAACTAATGGAATACTTACATATACAATATGTACATATATGAGTTTGTTAAGTGTTAGCTCACACTATCACAAGGTCTCACAATAGGCCATCCGTAGGCTGAGGAGCAAGGAAAGCCAGTCCGAGTTCCAAAACTGAAGAACTTGGAGTTTGATGTTCGAGGGCGGGAAGAATCCAGCATGAAGAAAGATATAGGCTGGGAGGTAGGTCTGTCTCTTTTTTGCACATTTTTCTGCCTGCCTATATTCTAGCCACACTGGCAACTGATTAGATTGTGCCCACCCATGTTAGGGTGGGTTTGCCTTTCACAGCCCACTGACACAAATGTTAATCTCCTTTAGCAACACCCTCACAGACACATTCAGGAGCAATACTTTGTATCCTTCAGTCCTATCAAGTTGACACTCAGTATTAACCATAGCAAGTTCCCCCCTTGTCAATTTGAACCCATAAATACCTCCTGAGATCATACATAATCTTCAAATAAAGACAATAATAAAGTAATAATTACACCTACCATAATGCAACTATCCTTTGTACAACCAGAAAGGCACCAAACCCCAACCCAAATGCTATTACATAAAGTTTACAATACTTAAATGCTGATGTGAGATCAATAAATCTTATGTCACATGATAAAGGAGAAAGGAAATGCAACGAAGATATTTTCTTAGTACAAGTGTGCACATGCACAAACACGTTTTTTACAAAAGAAGGAGCAAACACTCGTGACAATTTCTGTCCTCATTTCTGCCGGTGGTCACATGGTCGTAGCTGGTATTGATGACTACCATCTGCTACTACTCATTCTGTATTCCCTTCGCCTTCAGCAAGCATCTCGGCAGGTCATTTTTTTTTTTTTTTTTTTTTTTTTTTTCCCTGGTGGAGTGACACAAACCTTCATTCCTGAAGGGTCTGGGTCATTTGTAGTCCTGCCTGGATTGGGCTGTTGTAGCTTCCCATTGAACTTAACCACAGGGCATGGTAATGCTAAGAGATGCCCTAATGGATCTCCTGTATTCCATACATACTCTTCCTTACCTCCATTGTGGAGTAGTAGACTGATTTCATTTTGATAGTCCTGGTCAGTCACCCTTGCCAAAATAGTAACTCCCTTCTTAGCTTGTTGACTCAAAGGCAAGAGGAGCCTAAAGTGTCCAGGTGGCAATCTTTACCTCCAGCTCAATGGAATCATTGTTGTGTCTCCTGGTGACATCATTCCTCCCTCTGAAACTAAGACTTCTAGGGCAGCACAACAAAATGTCGTGGGAACAGGAAGCAAAAATTTTGCTAATGGATCACTAGGGGGCTGGTGAGTGGTGCCACTTCCACTTCCACCTTTTGATTCCTGGACCCGTGAATCCTGGGTATGGGAGAAACAGTATTATATATTGGACTCTGATTTAGAACATACATGACATTCTGGAGAACTTTGCCCCAGGCCCGCAAAATATTGTCACCTAGTTGGTGTTGTAATTGTGACTTCAAAAGGCCATTCCACCATTCTATCAATTCAGTTGCCTCAGGATGATGGGGAACGTGGTAAGACCAGTGGATTCCATGAGCATGAACCCACTGTCACACTTATTTAGCCATAAAGTGAGTGCCTTTGTCAGAGGCAATGCTTTGTTGTTTACCACGATGGTGGATAAGGCATTCCGTGAGTATATGGATTGTAGTCTTGGCAGAAGCATTGCGGGTAGGACAGGCAAATCCATATCCAAAGTAAGTGTTTAATCCATTGAGGACAAGCCTCTGCCCTTTCCATGATGGAAGAGGTTCAATATAATCAACCTGCCACCAGGCAGCTGGCTTATCACTCCAAGGAATGGTGCTATATTGAAGACTCAGTGTTGTTCTCTGCCTCTAGCAAATTGGACACTCAACGGTGACAGTAGCCAGGTCAGCCTTGGTGAGTGGTGAGTGGAATTCCATGTTGCTGAGCCTATGTGTAACCTCCATCCCTGCCACCATGTCAACTTTGTTCATTGGACCATTGGGTGATGGTAGGGGTATCTGGGAAAGGAGGCTGAGTGGGCTCCACAGAATGCGTCATCCCACCCACTTGATTATCAAAATCCTTAAAATTCTCCTCCTTTGAGGTCACCCATTGGTGAGCATTCACATGAGATATAAATATCTTTACAGTTTTTGACCACTAAGAGAAGGTCCATCCATATTCCTCTTTCCCAAATTTCTTTGTTACCAATTTTCCATTCATGCTTCTTTGAAGTCCCTAAACATCCAGTGCAACCATACATGAATCAGTATATAATAACACATCTGGAAATTTCTCCTTCCATGCAAAGTGCACAACCAGGTGCACTGCTTGAAGTTCTGCCCACTGGGAAGATTCCCCTTCACCACTGTCCTTCAGGAATATCCTAGAAACGGGCTGTAGTGCTGCAGCTGTCAACTTTTGGGTAGTGCCTGCATATGGTACAGAACCCTCTATGAACCAGGCCCTAGTCTTCCCTTCCTCTGTCAACTGATCATAGGAAGCTCCACACTAGGCCATCAGTGCAGGTTGGGAGAGAGAAGGCAGGATGGCAGGAGTGGAGATGATGGGCATTTGAGCCGTTTCCTCATGTAACTTACTTGTGACTTCAGGACCTGCTGGAGCCCGATCATGTATATGCCACTTCCATTTGATGATGGAATGCTGTTGTGCACTACCCACTTTATGGCTAGATTAGTCAGAAAACATCCAGTTCATGATAGGGAGTTCAGGTCACATGGTGACTTCATGACTTATAGTCAAATGTTCAGTTTCTACCAGTGCTCAGTAACAGGCCCAGAGCTGTCTCTCAAAAGAAGTATAGTTACTTGCAGAAGATGGCAGGGCCTTGGACTGAAATCCTAGATGCCTCCACTGTGATTCATCCATAGGGGCCTTCCAAAGACTCCAAACAGCATCCTTATCTGCCAATAACAACTCAAGCACCATTGGATCTGCTGGGTCATACGGCCCAAGTGGCAGAGCAGCCTGCACAGCAGCCTGGACCTATTGCAGAGCCTTCTCCTGTTCTGGACCCCATTCAAAACTGGCAGCCTTTCAGGTCACTCAATAAATGGGCTGCAGTAACACACTAAAATGAGCAGCGTATTGCCTCCAATATCCAAATAGACCCACTAGGCATTGTGCTTCTTTCCTGGTTGTAGGAGGGGTCAGATGCAGCAACTTATCCTTCACCTTAGAAGGAATATCTTGACAGACCCCAGACCACTGGACCCCTAGGAATTTTACTGAGGTAGAAGGTCCCTGAATTTTAGTTGGTTTTATTTCTCATCCTCTGGCATGCAATTGTCTCACCAATAAGTCCTGTGTGTTTGCTAATTCTTACTCACTGGATACAATCAGCAAAATGTCATCAATGTAAAGGACCAGTGTGATATCTTGCAGAAGCAAAATCAATCAAGATTTCTTCGAATAAGATTATAACACAAAGTTGGCAGCTGATACACCCCTGAAGTAGGACAGTAAAGGTATATTGCTAATCTTGCCAAATGAAGGCAAATTGCTTCTGGTGGGCCTTATGGGCAGGAATGGAGGAAAAGGCATTTGCCAAGTCAATGGCTGCATAGCAGGCACCAGGAGATGTGTTAATTTGCACAAGCAATGAAACCATATCTGGTATAGCAGCTGCAATTGGTGTCACCACTTGGCTAAGCTTACAATAATCCACTGTCATTCTCCAAGATCCATCTGTCTTCTGCACAGGCCAAATGGGAGAGTTGAACGCGGATGTGGTGGGAATCACCATTCCTGCATCTTTCAAGTCCTTGATGGTGGCACTAATCACCACAATCTCTCCAGGGATTCAATATTGTTTTTGACATACTATTTTTATAGGTAGGGTCAGCTCTAATGGATTCCATTTGGCTTTTTCCACCATAATAACCCTCACCTTGCCAATCCAGAAGCTAGTGTGGGGTTTCTGCCAGCTACTAAGTATGTCTATGTCAATCACACATTCTGGCACTGGGGAAATGACCACAGGATGAGTCTGGGGACCCACTGTAAGTCAGATCTGAGCTAAAACTCCATTAATTACCTTACCTCCATAAGCCTCTACTTTCACTGGAGGACCACAGTGACGTTTTGGGTCTCTTGAAATCAACATCAGCTCAGAGCCAGTGTCCAGTAGTCCCAGAAATGTTTGATCAATTCCATTACTCCAATGCACAGTTACCCTGGTAAAGGGCCAGATGTCTCTTTGGGAAAGGATGGGAGAAAGATTTACTGCATAAATTGTTGGTAATGTAGTGTGGTCCTTCCCCAAGGGGACTCAGTCTCCTCTTCTTTCAAAGGGTTTTGGGTCTGTAAACTGGCTCAAGTCTGGAAACTGACTGAGGGGCCATGATTCTCTGTTTTTAGAATTCAAATTAGTCTTTTGTCCATTTGACCTAGAAGTTCTCTGCTTGTATAAATTAAGTAGGAATGTAGTAGGTTTCCTATCAATTTCACTTCCAGGAACACTGTGATTAATTAGCCAATGCCAGAGCTCTACAAGAATCAGACTATTCTGATTGCTGCTTTGTCTCTTCTGTCCATTACAGTAGCTATGCCCACCTTGCCTTTGAAGGTTGGGTGCTGCCCCTTGGCCCCTGCCACCTCAGGATCTAATTATTTTTATTGAATTTAAATTTTGTAGTTGAGTGACTCTGGCTCCTACTGTCAGATCTGACATACAGAGAAGAGCAATTACAGGGCTCTTCAAAGATGCCGATGCTGCCCTCACAAATCTATTTTGCAAGACATCAGTCAACGGTTTATCTTCGGGGCCCTCCCAGCTGGAATGAGTAGGTCTAAAGTGACTAATCCATTCCACCATCCCAATCTCCCTAAGTCTTTGGATTTCTTCCTATACATTAAAACAAGGAAGATCAGCTCGCTTACAGTGGGCCATCTTTTAATTCATATTTCAGTTAACCAAGCAAATAAGCTATTAGAACCCCTTTTAACTCCGTGAGCTGCAACATTAAATGCAGAGTCCCTACTTAGTGGGCCCAAATCAATAAATTCAGCCTGATCCAACTCTGTTTCTTCCACCATTATCCCACACCCTTAATATCCATTTCCATGTCTGTTCTCCAGATTTCTGTTTATATTAATTAGAAAACTCAAGCTGTTTTTTAAAAATTATTATTTTTTATTTGATGGGATCTCACTCTGTTGCCAGGCTGGAGTGCAGTGGTGTGATCTTGGCTCAGGGCAACATCCACATCCCGGGTTAAAACCATTCCCCTGCCTCAACTCCTGA
This sequence comes from Trachypithecus francoisi, assembly GCF_009764315.1. Classification (NCBI taxonomy): domain Eukaryota; kingdom Metazoa; phylum Chordata; class Mammalia; order Primates; family Cercopithecidae; genus Trachypithecus; species Trachypithecus francoisi. Next base: position 168,947 of record NW_022680535.1, on the reverse strand, counting down.
GTAGCTGGTGCTACAGGTGTGCACCACCACACCCAGGAAATTTTTGAATTTTTAGTAGGGATGGGGTTTCACCATGTTGGCCAGGATGGTCTCGATCGCTCGACCTCATGATCTGCCTGCCTTGGCCTCCCTTTACAGGTGTAGTGCACCTCCTCATGGGTCACACTGTCAACCTCATCTCAAGAGGCCTGCCAGGACTTCAGTCTATTTATAGGTCTAGAAGCAAACAGGGGAGTTGAGGGTAACTCCTGAGGAGAATCAACATTGTTTTGCCTGGCAACTGCCTCACAGAAGGTCATTGCTATTGCTTCAGGGAGCACAGGGTTTATCTCTTCAGGCAAAGGTGGAAAGGCTGATGGCAGCATGGGTCAGGGAGCAGGTGTAGCCACTACTGGAGATGGGGAAGCTGTTTCCTCTGGGAAAAAAATGTTCATTTACAAACTCAGTGTCCCTAGCTTCATCAGGGTCCTTTCACACATCCCCATGCCAAGTTGCAAGGTCCCGTTCTTTTCCAATCAATTCCCTCACTTTAGCAGTAGACACCTGCATGCATCTTTTGTTGCAGGCCAGCCACTCACATGACAAGAGTCTGAGTCTACTTTTCCACAATTTCAGTTCTTTCTCTATAGGAGATAAGACTCTCACTCAGGGCAGTCTTAGCAGATTTGTGGCTCAGTATCTGCTTCTGAAGCCAGGAGATAGAAACCCCGAGTTCACCATTTTCTTTCACCACTTTGTCCACTGAACTTAGGACCAACCAACCAGCTTCATTATATTCCTTGGTTGTCCACGTATTGTCAAAGGTATTATTTATAGAGTCACTAAATTCCTTGCCTCTTATGAGCGGTAAATCAGGAGTTTCAAATGCATTTTTTTTTTGCATAAATCTCTAAACAGTTCAATCCAGGGACTATTGGTGTTCTCCATACTATTAAAAGTAGAGTCCTTAGCATTTTTAGATGTAATCATGTTAAGCAGCCAACTCCAGAAACCCCAAAACCAATGAAAGAACTCCATCCTTAATATTCTGTTCCTCTAGAAACACTCCTGGTACCAAAATCTGTATTAGTTGGGGTTCTTTAGACAGACAGAACTAATGGAATAGATACACATATTCAGGGAAGTTTATTAAGTATTAACTCACACAAGCACAAGGTCCCACAACAGGCTGTCTGCAGGCTGAGGAGCAAGGAGAGCCAGTCCAAGTTCCAAAACTGAAGAATTTGGAGTTTGATGTTCGAGGGCAGGCAGCATTCAGCATGGGAGAAAGATGTAGGGTGGAAGGTTAGGCCAGTCTCTCTTTTTCACATTCTTCTGCCTGCTTATATTCTACCCATGCTGGCAGCTGATTAGATTGTGCCCACTCAGATTAAAGGTGGGTCTGCCTTTCCCAGCCCACTTATCAAATGTTAATCTCCTTTAGCAACACTCTCACAGATACACCCAGGATCGATACTTTGTATGATTCAATCCAATCAAGTTGACACTCAGTGTTAACCATAGCAGCACCCTTGTCTCTTACCAGTTCACAGGAGGAATGCTTTCAACTTTCACCCACTCATGATAACATTGGCTGTGGGTTTGTAATAAATGGCTTTTATTACATTAAGGTATGTCCCTTCTATGTCTATTTTGCTGAGGGCTTTAATCATAATGGAATGCTGGATTTTTTTTCAAGTGCTTTTTCTGCATCTATTGAGTTGATCATGTGATTTTTGTGTTTAATTCTGTTTATGTGGTGTATCACAATTTTGACTTGAATTTGTTAAACAATTTCTGCATCCCTGGTATGAAACCCACTTGATCATGGAGGTTTATCTTTTTGATGTGTTGTTGGCTTCTGTTAGCCAGTATTTTGCTGAGGTTTTTTGAATCTGTGTTAATTGAGGATATTGATCTGTAGTTCTCTCTCTCTCTTTTTTTTTTTGTTATGTCCTTTCCTGGTTTTTGTATTAGGATGATACTGGCTACATAGAATGATTTATGGAGGATTCCCTCTTTATCTTTTGGAATAGTGTCAATAGGATTGGTACCAATTCTTCTTTGAATTCTGGTAGAATTCAGCTGTGAAACCATCTGCTCCTGCTCCTGGTTTTTTTCGTATTGGTAACTTTTTAATTACCATTTCAATCTCACTGCTTCTTGTTGGTCTGTTCAGAGTTTCTATTTCTTTCTGATTTAAACTTGGAGGGTTGTGTATTTCCTGAACTTATTCATCTCCTCTAGATTTTCTAGTTTGTGCACATAAAAGTGTTCATAGTAGCCTTGAATGATCTTTTCTATTTCTATGGTATCAGTTTTAATATCACTCATTTTGTTTCTAATTAAACTTATTTGGATTCTCTCTTCTTTTGTTGGTTAATATAGCTAATGATCTATCAGTTTTATCTTTTCAAAGAACCAGCTTCTGTTTTATTTATCTTTTGTATTTTCTGTTTAAATTTTATTTAGTTCTGCTCTGATTTTGGTTATCTCTTTTCTTCTGGATTTAGGTTTGGTTTGCTCTTATTTCTCTAGCTCCTTGAGGTGTGACCTTAGATTGTCTATGTACTTTTTCAGACTTTTTGATGTAGGCATTTAAGGTTATAAACTTTCCTATTAGCACTGCTTTTGCTGTGTTCCAGAAGTTTTGATAGACTGTGTTACTATTATTGTTCAGTTCAAAGAAATTTTAATTTCTCTTTTGATTTTATTGTTGACCCAATGATCATTCAGGAGAATGTTATTTAATTTCCAAGTATTTGCATAGTTTTGAGGATTCCTTTTGGAGTTGATTTCCAATTTTATACTAAGGTGGTCTGAGAGAATACTTGCTATAATTTCAATTTTCCCAAGTTTGTTGAGACTTGTTTCATGGTCTATCATATGGTCTGTCTTGGAGAATGTTCCATGTGCTAATGAATAGAATGTATATTCTGCAGTTGTTGGATATAATGTTCTGTAAATATCTGTTAAGTTCATTTATTCCAGGGTACAGTTTAAGTGTATTTTTTCTTTGTTGACTTCCTGTCTTGATGACCTGTCTAGTGCTGTCAGTGGAGTATTAAAGTCCCCCACTATTACTGTGTTGCTGTCTATCTCATTTCTTAGGTCTAGTAGTAATTGTTTTATCAATTTGGGTTTTCCAGTGTTAGGTGGATATATATTTAGAATCATGATATTTTCCTGTTGGACTACTCCTTTTATCATTATATTATGTCTCTCTTCACCTGATATAAGAATAGTGACTCCTGCCCTTTTTTTGGTGTTTATTTGCATGGAATATCTTTCTCCACCCCTTTACCTTAAGTGTATATAAGTCCTTATGTGTCTGGTGAGTCTCTGGAAGACAGCAGATCCTTGGTTGGTGACTTCTTATTCATTCTGCCATTTTGTATCTTTTAAGTGGAGAATTTAGGCTATTTACATTCAATGTTAGTATTGAGATGTTAGGTACTATTCTATTAATTGTGCTATTTATTGCCTGAATATCTTGGCTTTTTTCATTGTGTTGTTGTTTTGTAGGCCTTGTGAGATTTATGCTTTAAGAAGCTTATATTTTAGTTTATTTCACAAATTTGTTTCAAAATTTAGAGCTGCTTCTAACAGTTCTTGTAGTGCTGGCTTGGTAGTAGCAAATTCTCTCAGCATTTGGCTGAAAAAGGCCAACTTTCCTTCATTTAAGGAGTTTAGTTTTGCTGCATACAAAATTATCTGCTAATAATTGGTTTCTTTAAAGAGGCTAAAAATAGGACCCCAATCCCTTCTAACCTGTAGAGTTTCTGCTGAGGAATCTGCTGTTTAATCTGATAGGTTTTCCTGTGTAGGTTACCTGGTTACCTGATGATTTTGCCTTACAACCCTTAAGATTATTTCCTTCATCTTGACTTTAGATAACCTCATGATTATGTACCTAGGTGGTGATCTTTTGCATTGAATTTCCCTGGTGTTCTTTGAGCTTCTTGCATTTGGATGCCTAGATCTCTAGAAAGGCCATGAAAGTTTTTCTTGATTATTCCCTCAAATATAATTTCCAAACTTTCAGATTACTCTTCTTCCTCAGCAATGCCAATTATTTTTAAGCTTTGTTGTTTAACATAATCCCAAACTTCTTGGACGTTTTGCTCATTTTTTTTTAATTCTTTTTTTTCTCTTTGTTGGATTGGGTTAACTTAAAAGCCTTGTCTTTGAGCTCTGCCATTCTTTCTTCTACTTGTTTGATTCTGTTGCTGAGATTTTCCAGTGCATTTGCAATTCTCTGTGTCCTTCATTTCCAGAAGTTGGGATTGTTTTTTATTTATGCTATTTCACTGGACATTTTTCCATTTATATCTTATATATTTTTAAATTTATTTAGGTTGGGACTTCACTTTTCTGTGGTGCATCCTTGATCGGTGAGTCCTGTTTCTGGCAATTCAGACATTTCTTCTTGGTTTGGGTCGATTCCTGATGAGTTAGTGTGATATTTCGGGAGTGTTAAAGAACATTGTTTTGTCATATTACCAGAATTGTTTATCTGATTCCTTGTCATTTGGGTAAATTATGTCAGAGGGAAGATCTGGGACTCAAGGGCTTCTGTTCTGGTTGTTTTGTCCCATGGGGCAATCCCTTGATGTGGTGCTTTCCCCTTCCCCTAGGGTTAGGGCTTCCTGAGAGCTGAACTGCAGTGATTTTCCTCTCTTCTGGATTTAGCCAGAACTACCAGGTTCTGGGCTGGTACTGGGGAGTGTCTTCAGAGTCTTGTGATGTGATTCATCTTCAGGTCTCAGCCATGCATACCAGCACCTGCTCTGGTGGAGGTAGTAGGAGCAAAGTAGACTCTGTGAGGGTCCTTGGTTGTGTTTTTCTTAAGTGCTATGGTTTTGTGATGGTTGGCCTCTAGCCAGGAGGTGGCGTTTTCAAGAGTGCATAAGCTATGGTAGCATAGGAAGGATCCGGCGGTGGGCAGGGCCATAGAGCTCCCAAGAGATTATGTCCTTTGTCTTTTGCTACCAGGTCAGGTAGAGAAAGACTACCAAGTGGGGGGCGGAGTTAGACCTGTCTGAGCTCACACTCTCCTTGGATGGGGCTTGCTGTGGCTGTTGTGGGGGATGGGAGTGTGGTTCCCAGCCAAATGGAGTTATGTTCCCAGGGGGATTGTGGCTGCTTCTGCTGTGTCACACAGGTTGCCAGGGAAATGAGGGAATCCAGCAGCCACTTGCCTCACCCAACTCCCATGGAGCCCACAGACTGAAGGCCCAGTCTCACTCTCACCATGCCCTTCACAATAGCACTGTTTAATTCACCCAGTCAGTCAGCAGGGCTGAGAACTTGCCCCAGGCTAAGAAAACAAGCAAACTCGGAGTTCCTTGGCTGTTGCATGAAGACTGCAGTGGCAATCCACCTCCTTCAAAGGGTCTGTGGATTCTCTTGGTTTTCCTGGTATGTTCCTGTAGTAGTTTTTGGAGCAAAAGTTCATGATGTGGGTCTCTATATGCTGCTCTGTCTGACTAACTGGGAGTTGCAAGTTAGTCCTGCCTCCTATCCACCATTTCCCCCTTTTTTACAATACTACTAAGTGGGGTTTATTCCACATATGTTGGTTTGATTTTTGAAATTCAAATAATTTAATCCACCACATCAACTTGTGAAAGAAAAAAAAATGCTTATAATCATTAATGCAGAAAAAGTGTTTGACCAAATCTAAACACCCGCTAGTGATAAAAACTCTCAGTGAACTAGAAATGGAGAGCAAATACCTCAACTCAACAAAAATTTTCCTTAAAAACCCTATAGCTAATATCACTTAACGATGAAAAACTGTATGCTTTCCCTTAAGATGACAGCAAGGTTAGAGGGCAGAGCAACATGGCCGAATAGGAACAGCTCCAGTCTCCAACTCCCAGTGCGAGTGACACAGAAGACCAGTGATTTCTGCATTTGCAACTGAGGTACTGGGTTCATCTCACTAGGGAGTGCCGGACAATCGGTGCTGGTCAGCTGCTGCAGCCCGACCAGCGAGAGCTGAAGCAGGACGAGGCATCGCCTCACCTGGGAAGCGCAAAGGGGAAGGGAATCCCTTTTTCTAGCCAGGGGAACTGAGACACACAACACCTGGAAAATCGCGTAACTCCCACCCCAATACTGCGCTTTAAGCAAACGGGCACACCAGGAAATTATACCCACACCTGGCCGGGAGGGTCCCATGCTCACGGAGCCTCCCTCCTTGCTAGCACAGCAGTCTGCAATCTAACCGGAAGGCAACAGCGAGGCTGGGGGAGGGGCGCCAGCCATTGCTGAGGCTTAAGTAGGTAAACAAAGCCGCTGGGAAGATCGAACAGGGTGGAGCCCACAGCAGCTCAAGGAAGCCTGCCTGTCTCTGTAGACTCCACCTCTGGGGACAGGGCACAGCTAAACAATAACAACAACAAAAGGAGCAGAAACTTGTACAGACGCAAACGACTCTGACAGCTTAGAAGAGAGCAGTGCATCTCCCAACACAGAGGTTGAGATCTGAGAAGGGACAGACTGCCTGCTCAAGTGGGTCCCTGACCCCTGAGTAGACTAACTGGGACACATCCCCCACTAGGGGCAGACTGACACCCCACACCTCACATGGTGGAGTACACCCCTGAGAGGAAGCTTCCAAAGTAAGATCAGACAGGTACACTCGCTGTTCAGCAATATTCTATCTTCTGCAGCCTCTGCTGCTGATACCCAGGAAAACAGGGTCTGGAGTGGACCTCAAGCAATCTCCAACAGACCTACAGCTGAGGGTCCTGACAGGTGATAGTTAGAAGGAAAACTATCAAACAGGAAGGACACCTACACCAAAATCCCATCATTACGTTGCCATCATCAACGACCAGAGGCAGATAAAACCACAAAGATGGGGAAAAAGCAGGGCAGAAAAGCAGGAAATTCAAAAAATAAGATGGCATCTCCCCCTGCAAAGGAGTGCAGCTCATCGCCAGCAATGGATCAAAGCTGGACGGAGAATGACTTTGACGAGATGAGAGAAGAAGGCTTCAGTCCATCAAACTTCTCAGAGCTAAAGGAGGAATTATATACCCAGCGCAAAGAAACTAAAAATCTTGAAAAAAGAGTGGAAGAATTGATAACTAGAATAATTAAGGCAGAGAAGGTCATAAACGAAATGACAGAGATGAAAACCACGACACGAGAAATACATGACAAATGCACAAGCTTCAGTAAATGACGCGATCAACTGGAAGAAAGAGTATCAGCGATTGAAGATCAAATGAATGAAATGAAGCAAGAAGAGAAACCAAAAGAAAAAAAAGGAAAAGAAATGAACAAAGTCTGTGAGATGTATGGGATTATGTAAAAAGACCAAATCTACGTCTGATTGGGGTGCCTGAAAGTGAGGGGGGAAATGGAACCAAGTTGGAAAACACTCTTCAGGATATCATCCAGGAGAACTTCCCCAACCTAGTAGGGCGGGCCAACATTCAAATTCAGGAAATACAGAGAATGCCACGAAGATACTCCTCCAGAAGAGCAACTCCAAGACACATAATTGCCAGATTTACCAAAGTTGAAATGAAGGAAGAAATCTTAAGGGCAGCCAGAGAGAAAGGTCAGTTTACCCACAATGGGAAGCTCATCAGACTAACAGCAGATCTCTCGGCAGAAACTCTACAAGCCAGAAGAGAGTGGGGGCCAATATTCAACATTCTTAAAGAAAAGAATTTTCAACCCAGAATTTCATATCCAGCCAAACTAAGTTTCATCAGTGAAGGAGAAATAAAATCCTTTGCAGATAAGCAAATGCTTAGAGATTTTGTCACCACCAGGCCTGCCTTACAAGAGACCCTGAAGGAAGCACTAAACATGGAAAGGAACAACCGGTACCAGCCATTGCAAAAACATGCCAAAATGTAAAGACCATTGAGGCTAGGAAGAAACGGCATCAACTAACGAGCAAAATAACCAGCTAATAATGCAATGACAGCATCAAGTTCACAAATAACAATATTAACCTTAAATGTAAATGGACTAAATGGTCCAATTAAAAGACACAAACTGGCAAACTGGATAAAGAGTCAAGACCCATCAGTCTGCTGTATTCAGGAGACCCATCTCACATGCAGAGACATACATAGGCTCAAAATAAAGGGATGGAGGAAGATCTACCAAGCAAATAGAGAACAAAAAAAAGCAGGGGTTGCAATACTAGTCTCTGATAAAACAGACTTTAAACCATCAAAGATCAAAAGAGACAAAGAAGGCCATTACATAATGGTAAAGGGATCAATTCAACAGGAAGAGCTAACTCTCCTAAATATATATGCACCCAATACAGGAGCACTCAGATTCATAAAGCAAGGCCTTAGAGACTTACAAAGAGACTTAGACTCCCATACAATAATAATGGGAGACTTCAACACCCCACTGTCAACATTAAACAGATCAACGAGACAGAAAGTTAACAAGGATATCCAGAAATTGAACTCAGCTTTGCAGCAAGCAGACCTAATAGACATCTATAGAACTCCAACCCAAATCAACAGAATATACATTCTTCTCAGCACCACATCGCACTTATTCCAAAATTGACCACATAATTGGAAGTAAAGTACTCCTCAGCAAATGTACAATAACAGAAATTACAACAAACTGTCTCTCAGACCACAGCGCAATCAAACTAGAACTCCGGACTAAGAAACTCAATCAAAACCGCTCAACTACATGGAAACTGAACAACCTGCTCCTGAATGACTACTGGGTACATAACGAAATGAAGGCAGAAATAAAGATGTTCTTTGAAACCAATGAGAACAAAGATACAACATACCAGAATCTCTGGGACACATTTAAAGCAGTGTGTAGAGGGAAATTTATAGCACTAAATGCCCACAAGAGAAGCTGGAAAGATCTAAAATGGACACTCTAACATCACAATTACAAGAACTAGAGAGGCAAGAGCAAACACATTCAAAATCTAGCAGAAGGCAAGAAATCACTAAGATCAGAGCAGAACTGAAGGAGATAGAGACACAAAAAACCCTCCAAAAAATCAATGGATCCAGGAGTTGGCTTTTTGAAAAGATCAACAAAATTGACAGACCATTAGCAAGACTAAAAAAGAAGAAAAGAGAGAACAATCAAATAGACGCAATAAAAAATGATAAAGGGGCTATCACCACCGACCCCACAGAAATACAAACTACCATCAGAGAATACTATAAACACCTCTATGCAAATAAACTGGAAAATCTAGAAGAAATGGATAATTTCCTGGACATTTATACTCTTCCAAGACTAAACCTGGAAGAAGTTGAATCCCTGAATAGACCAATAGCAGGCTCTGAAATTGAGGCAATAATCAATAGCCTACCAACCAAAAAAAGTCCAGGACCAGATGGATTCACAGCTGAATTCTACCAGAGGTATAAGGAGGAGCTGGTACCATTCCTTCTGAAACTATTCCAATCTATAGAAAAAGAGGGAATCCTCCCTAACTCATTTTATGAGGCCAACATCATCCTGATACCAAAGCCTGGCAGGGACACAACAAAAAAAGAGAATTTTAGACCAATATCCCTGATGAACATCGATGCAAAAATCCTCAATAAAATACTGGCAAACCGGATTCAGCAGCACATCAAAAGCTTATCCACCATGATCAAGTGGGCTTCATCCCTGGGATGCAAGGCTGGTTCAACATTCGCAAATCAATAAACGTAATCCAGCATATAAACAGAATCAAAGACAAGAACCACATGATTATCTCAATAGATGCAGAAAAGGCCTTTGACAAAATTCAACAGCCCTTCATGCTAAAAACTCTCAATAAATTCGGTATTGATGGAACGTACCTCAAAATAATAAGAGCTATTTATGACAAACCCACAGCTAATATCATACTGAATGGGCAAAAACTGGAAAAATTCCCTTTGAAAACTGGCACAAGACAGGGATGCCCTCTCTCACCACTCCTATTCAACATAGTGTTGGAAGTTCTGGCTAGGGCAATCAGGCAAGAGAAAGAAATCAAGGGTATTCAGTAAGGAAAAGAAGAGGTCAAATTGTCCCTGTTTGCAGATGACATGATTGTATATTTAGAAAACCCCATTGTCTCATCCCAAAATCTACTTAAACTTATAAGCAACTTCAGCAAAGTCTCAGGATACAAAATTAATGTGCAAAAATCACAAGCCTTCTTATACACCAGTAACAGAAAAACAGAGAGCCAAATCAGGAATGAACTTCCATTCACAATTGCTTCAAAGAGAATAAAATTCCTAGGAATCCAACTTACAAGGGTTGTGAAGGACCTCTTCAAGGAGAACTACAAACCACTGCTCAGTGAAATCAAAGAGGACACAAACAAATGGAAGAACATACCAGGCTCATGGATAGGAAGAATCAATATCGTGAAAATGGCCATACTGACCAAGGTTATTTATAGATTCAATGCCATCCCCATCAAGCTACCAATGACTTTCTTCACAGAATTGGAAAAAACTGCTTTAAAGTTCATATGGAACCAAAAAGGAGCCCGCATTGCCAAGACAATCCTAAGTCAAAAGAACAAAGCTGGAGGCATCACGCTACCTGACTTCAAACTATACTACAAGGCTACAGTAACCAAAACAGCATGGTACTGGTACCAAAACAGAGATATAGACCAATGGAACAGAAGAGAGTCCTCAGAAATAATACCACACATCTACAGCCATCTGATCTTTGACAAACCTGAGAGAAACAAGAAATGGGGAAACGATTCCCTATTTCATAAATGGTGCTGGGAAAATTGGCTAGCCATAAGTAGAAAGCTGAAACTGGATTTTTTCCTTACTCCTTATACGAAAATTAATTCAAGATGGATTAGAGACTTAAATGTTAGACCTAGTACCATAAAAACCCTAGAAGAAAATCTAGGTAGTACCATTCAGGACATAGGCATGGGCAAGGACTTCATGTCTAAAACACAAAAAGCAATGGCAACAAAAGCCAAAATTGACAAATGGGATCTAATTAAACTAAAGAGCTTCTGCACAGCAAAGGAAACTACCATCAGAGTGAAAAGGCAACCTACAGAATGGGAGAACATTTTTGCAATCTACTCATCTGACAAAAGGCTCATATCCAGAATCCACAAAAAACTCAAACAAATTTACAAGTAAAAGACAAACAACCCCATCAAAAAGTGGGCAAAGGATATGAACAGACATTTCTCAAAAGAAGACATTCATACAGCCAACAGACACATGAAAAAATGCTCATCATCACTCGCCATCAGAGAAATGCAAATCAAAACCACAATGAGATACCATCTCACACCGCTAGAATGGTAATCATAAAAAGTCAGGAAACAACAGGTGCTGGAGAGGATGTGGAGAAATAGGAACACTTTTACACTGTTGGTGGGATTGTAAACTAGTTCAATCATTGTGGAAAACAGTATGGCAATTCCTCAAGGATCAAGAACCAGAAATACTATTTGACCCAGCCATCCCATTACTGGGTATATACCCAAAGGATTGTAAATCACGCTGCTGTAAAGACGCATGCACACGTATGTTTATTGCGGCACTATTCACAATAACAAAGACTTGGAATCAACCCAAATGTCCATCTGTGACAGACTGGATTAAGAAAATGTGGCACATATACACCATGGAATACTATGCAGCCATCAAAAAGGATGAGTTTGCGTCCTTTGTAGGGACATGGATGCAGCTGGAAACCATCATTCTTAGCAAACTATCACAAGAAGAGAAAACCAAACACCGCATGTTCTCACTCATAGGTGGGAACTGAACAATGAGATCAATTGGACTCGGGAAGGGGAACATCACACACCGGGGCCTATCACGGGGAGAGGGGAGGGGGGAGGGAGGAGGGGGGAGCGATTGCATTGGGAGTTACACATGATGTAAATGACGAGTTGATCGGTGCTGACGAGTTGATGGGTGCAGCACACCAACATGGCACAAGTATACATATGTAACAAACCTGCACGTTAGGTATATGTACCCTAGAACTTAAAGTATAATCATAATAAAAAGAAAAGAAAAGAAAAGAAAAAAAGATGACAGCAAGGTAAGGATGTTCCCTCTCACCATTTCTGTTCAATAGCATACTGGAAGTTCTAGCTAATGCAGTAAGAAAAGAAAGAGAAATACAATATATGCAGATTGGAAAGGAAAAAATAAAACTATCATTGTGCACAGATAACATAAGTATCTATGTAGAAAATTACAAAGAATCAGCAACACAAAAACTCCTAGATGAAATGTGCTACTATTGTAAGGTCACAGGATAGAAGAGTAAAGTACAAAATCCATTTTTTCCTTTATAACAGTGAGTAAAAATTAAAAATTTGAAATTAATTTCAAATTCATAACAGCATTTGACATCAAGAAAATAAAATAATTAGGTATAAGTGTAACAAAACATGTACAGAATCTTTATGTGCAAAATTTTAAAATCATAATAAAATTATTAATGATCTAAATAAACAGTGAAATAGTCTAGTTCATGAATCAGAATACTCAATATTTTTAAGATACCAATTCTTTCTATGTTGATCTCTATGGTAAAAGTAATCTCAATCGGTATCCCTGCAAACTATTTGTAGATATTGACAAATTATTCTAATGTTGATATGGAATGGAAAAATAGTTACCAAAATATTAAAGAAAGACAAAGTTGAAGAACCGTTATTGTTGCAATAAATGGTGCTAGTACAATTGGATGTTCATGTGTAAAAACAATATAGACACAGACTTTATATCTTTCACAAGAATTAACTCCAAATGAATCATAGACCTAAATGTAAGACAGAAAACTGTGAAACCTCTAGAAGATAATTAGATAGAATCTACGTTACCTTGAATTTGATCATGAGAATTCGGATACAACACTTTACATGCTCTAAGCACAATCCATAAAAAACATGTTAGATTTTATTATCACATAAAACTTCTGCTCTGCAAGACACATTAAGAGAATAAAAAGACAAATCACAAACTTGGAGAAAATATTTATAAAACACATATTTGATAAATTGTATCCTAAACACCAAAAGGACACTTAACACTTAACCACAAGAAAATAAACGACTCAATAAAAACGTGGACCAAAAAAATCTTAACATAAAATCGACTGAAAGGACATACATATTGCAAGTGAGCATGTGAAAAAATGCTTATCATTATATATTCTGATAGAATTGCAAACTAAAGTAGCAATGAGATACCCCTACATACCTATTAAAATGGCTAAAATAAGAAAAAATCTTGACAATATCAAACATAGGCAAGGATTAACAAGAACTCTCATTTTTTTTTGCTGATGAGAATGCAAAATGTTACAGCCACTTTGGAAGAAAGTTTGGCAGATTCTTTGCAAACTAAACATAGTCTTACTATACAATCCAACTATCATGGTCTCAAGTATTTATCCGATTGAGTTGAAAATTTATATTGACACAAAAATTGTCCATGAATGTTCATAGCTGCTTTATTCATTATGTCCCCTAACTGGAAGAAATCAAGAATATTCATAAATGGACACACAAATGATAGCACATCAATATGATAAAATTTTATTCACCAAAATAAATGAATAAGAAAATAAATAAATGAATAATTAGCCATGAAGTCATGAAGTTATAGAGGGGCCTTAAGTCTATATGGTGAGGAAAGGAATCAGTCTGATAAGGCTAAACATTTTGTGATTCACGTTATATACATTTGGGAAAAAACCAAACTATAGCAACTGTAAAAATTTCAGTGGATGCCAGAGGGTAGGTGTGTATAGAAGGAGTAGGGAAAGGATTAGGATGAATGGTGAAGTACAGGAAATTTTCAGACTGGCAAGACTATTTTGTATCATGCTGCATGGGTGGATATATGAAATTCTGCATGTATCAAGACATCCAGAACTTTATGATACAATGTAAAACTTAATATATGCAGATTTTAATAAATCATTTAGTTGATTGCATGATATTAGGAATACATTTATACTGCAGCAAAAGAACCAAACTGTATTATAAATGTATGAAATAACTCACTAAAGGGAGTAGGGAAAAATCTCCTACCTAAGTAACTTCAAATGTATAAAATATGTCAGTTTAAAGACAAAATAAACTGTACACAAGTAATATATTCTACTAAATAAAGTTTTTCCCATGGGGGTATGGGGAACAATCCTGATACTGCTATGCATGTATACTGAAATTAATTACGTAAATGGACAGCAAATTGAGGGAGCCAGGTTTTTTTTTTTTCTTTTTCACAATTGGAAACGACACTTACAAATTAGCAAGGGAGAAGGCTGGAATAATCCACATAGCAATGGATTAGAATTGAAGACTTCAGCAAGATCTCATGTTAAATCAATACAAATGCAGATGAATATATATATATATGTGTGTGTGTGTGTGCATGTATATATATGCATATGCACATACACAGGCTGGTGTGCACACAAATATTGGTTTGCTCCGCCAACTAAGAGTGCCTAAAAGAAATTACATTCCTGTAGCAACAAGTACACTTAACCCTCAGATCTTAATCTCCAATATTATTCTCCAATAAGGAACTAGGGCTCCTTGGAGAAACAGCTTCCTCTAGGACTGAGGCAGGAAACATAGAAAATAATCCTAGAGGTTATATTGCCAAAAGTAAGGAAATACTTAAACAAAACATCACATTGAGTGGGTATGTCAAAAGGATGAAAGCTATCTGAAAGATCGAGCCGTAGCATAAGCTGAAAAAGTTTGTGCAACAAGATAAATAAATAAAATAATAATGAATTATAACCGAAAAAATAAAATAGATATTCATGAATCCATAGTGATAGAAATAAATGATTGAATAAATTAAAAACAGAGGGGAAAAGTCTCTTGTGTGGAAGAATTCCAAATAAATTATGTAGATACTACACTCTAAAAGGGGAGAGCAGAAATACCCACTCCTTAAATGCCTACTGCACATACTAACCTGCTTTGAAAGGATACGATATGAATATAGGGAAGAAACATGAAATTTTACAATGAAGAAGCCTGACAAACTACTTCTACCAGCTGATCAAGATTGACATCAATAGATATAAATCATATGGACAGTATGTGTCCTTGATATAATGTGATACATTTTACCTCTGTATCATGTTATATCAATGTGATTTTACCTCTGTGATCTTGCTTCCCAAAATCCAAAGTCCCAGTATAATTTGGAAAAAAAAAAAAAAAAAAAAAAAAACATTAAAAATTCTAGTGGTCGGGCATAACTAATGAGTCCTCCTCAGAACTTTCAAGGACATCAAAATCAAGAAAAACAGTCATAGCCAAAACGTACTAAGTAGACATAAGAACTAAATGTAATATAGTACATTGGATGAGATTCTGAAATAGAAAAAGGACATTAGGTAAAAATGAAGGAACTCTAAGTAAACAATAGACTTTAGTTGATCATAATATATTAATACTGTTCATAAAATGTAACAGATACACCATGCCAATGTAAGATGTTAATAATAGAGGACAGAAAAATATCTAATAAGCTCCAAAACCTTTCCCCAGGTGACACACACACACACACGCGCGCGCGCGCGCACACACACACACACACAGCAATCACCACCAAAAATGGCTACATTAAGCTTTCGAAAACATTCAAAAGTCTACAGCAACCAAGCAAATGTCCCATCAGCATAAAGCCATATTCAGACTGACAGGAGATTTTATTGCATTTTTACAAGCCCTGACCCAACCCTTTCCCTGGCACAGTATTTAGTTTGATCCTGGAAGAGGTGGCAACCCAGTTCCAAATTCACTTCCTCAAATTCAAGGGAGCAAAACAGATTGTACTTGTAATGTTCTAATCCATCTAATCCCACATAAAGGACTAGTTTCTGTTCTGCTTAACTCTGATATCAGTCAAGGAAAAGCAGCATAACTCAGAATAAGTTCAGCAGAAAGCAGTGGTACTGCTTTTAAAAGCTGCGACACTGCTTTTAAAAGCTGCTGGGTGTCTATTGAGCTGCACACACCTGACCGCCAAGATTATAGGTGAGAATAGCTGTCAAGATGGATGAAGAGGAACAGCTCAGGCCTGCAGCCCCCAGTGAGATCAACACAGAAGGCAGGTGATTTCTGCATTTTCAACTGAGGCACACAGTTCATCTCATTGAAACTGGTTAGAGAGTGGGTGCAGCCCATGGAGGGTGAGCCAAAGCAGGGTGGGGAGTTGCCTCACCCAGGAAGCACAGGGGTTGGGGAACTTCCTCTCCTAACTAAGAGAAGCCATGAGGGACTGTGCCATGAGGAAGGGTGCATTCCAGACCACATACTACACTTTTCCCATGGTCTTCACAATCCACAATCCAGGATATTCCTTCAGGTACCAACACCACCAGAGCCCTGGGTTTCAAGCACAAAACTGGGTGGCCATTTGGGCAGACACCAAGCTAGCTGCAGGGGTTTGTTTTCATACCCCAGTGGTGCCTGGAACACCAGCAAGACAGAGCCATTCGCTTCCCTGGAAATGAGGCTGAAGCCAGGGAGCCAAGTGGTCTAGCTCAGCAGATCCCACCCCCATGGAGCCCAACAAGCTATGATTCACTGGTTTGAAATGCTCACTGACAGCACACCACTCTGAAGTTGACCTGGGATGCCCAAGCTTGGTGGGGGGAGGGGAGTCCACCATTACTGAAGCTTGGGTAGTCGGTTTTCCCCTCACAGTGTAAAACGAAGCTGATGGGAAGTTCAAATTGAGCCAAGCCCTCTGCAGCTTGGCAAACCCACTGTAGCCAGACTGCCTCTCTAGATTCCTCCTCTCTTGGCAGGACATCTCTGAAAGAAAGGCAGCAGCCTCAGTCAGGGGCTTATAGATAAAACTCCCATTGCCCTGGAACAGAACACATGGGAAAAGTGGCAGCTGTGGGCACAGCTTCAGCAGACTTAAACGTTCCTACCTGCCAGCCCTGAAGAGAGCAGCGGATTTCACAGCACAGTGCTTGAGCTCTGCTAAGGGACAGACTGCCTCCTCAAGTGGGCCCCTGACCCCATGCCACCTGACTAGGAGACACCTCCCAGCAGGGGATGACAGACACCACATACAGGACAGCTCCAGCTGGCATCTGACAGGTGCCCTTCTGGGATGAAGCTTCTGGAGGAAGCAATCATTTGCTGTTCTGTAGCCTCTACTGGTGATATCCAGGCAAACAGGTTCAGGGGTGGACCTCCAGAAAGCTCCAGCAAACCTGCAGGGCTTTGACTGTTAGAAGGAAAACTAGCAAACAGAAAGGAATAGCAGCAACATCAGCAAAATGTACATTCACACAAAAACCCCATCCAAAGGTAATCAACATCAAAGACCCAAAGGTAGATAAATCCACAAACATGGAGAAAAACCAGTGCAAAAAGATGGAAAAATTTCAAAACCAGAATGCCTTTTCTTATCCAAAGGATCACAGTTCCTCGCCAGCAATGGAACAAAACTGAGTGGAGAATGAGTTTGACAAATTGACAGAAGTAGGCTTCAGAAGGTGGGTAATAACCCACTCCTCCAAGCTAAAGGAACATGTTCTAACCCAATGAAAGGAAGTTAAGATCTTTGAAAAAAGGTTAGATGAATTGCTAACTAGAATAACCAGTAGAGAGAAGAACATGAATGACCTGATGGAGCTATAAAACACAACATGAGAACTTCGTAACACATACACTATTATCAATAGCCAAATCAATCAAGTGGAAGAAAAGGTATCATACATTGAAGATCAACTTAATGAAATAAAGCATGAAGAAAAGATTAGAGAAAAAAGAATGAAAAGCAATGAACAAAGACTCCAAGAAATATGCGACTATATGAAAAGACCAAACCCACGTTTGATTGGTGTACCTGAAAATGACAGGGAGAATGAAACCAAGTTGGAAAATACTCTTCAAGATACAATCCAGGAGAACTTCCCCAACCTAGCAAGACAGGCAAGCATACAAATTCAGGAAATACAGAGAACACCACAAAGATACTCCTCGAGAGGAGCAACCACAAGACACATAATTGTCAGATTCACCAAGACTGAAATGAAGGAAAAAATGTTATGGGCACCCAGAGAGAAAGGTTAGGTTCCTCAAAAAGAGAAGCCCCTCCGATTAACAGCAGGTCTCTTTGCAGAAACACTACAAGCCAGAAGACAGTAGGGGCCAATATTCAACATTCTCTTTTTTTAGATGGAGTTTCACTCTTGTTGCCCAGGCTGGAGTGCAATAGCATGATCTCAGCTCACTGCGAACTATGCCTCCCAGGTTCAAGTGATTCTTCTGCTTCAGCCGCCCTAGTACCTGGGATTATAGGCAAGTGCCACCACACCTGGCTAATTTTTTGTATTTAGTAGAGACAGGGTTTCACCATGTTGGTCAGGCTGGTGTGGAACTCCTGACCTCAGGTGATCCCCCCTCCTCAGCCTTTGAAAGTGCTGGTATTACAGGCATGTGCCACTGCACCAGGCCCATATTTAACATTCTTAAAGAAAATACTTTTCAACCCAGAATTTCATATCCAGCTAAACTAAGCTTCATAAGCAAAGGAGAAATACAATCCTTTACAGACAGGCAAATGCTGAGAGATTTTGTCACCACCCATCATGCCTTACAAGAGTTCCTCAAAAAAATCACTAAATATCAAAAAGAAAAACTGGTGCAAGCCACTGCAAAAACATACCAAATTGTAAAGACCATCAGTAGTATGAAGAAACTATGTCAACTAACAGGCAAAATAACCAGCTAGCATCATAATGACAGGATCAAATTCACACACAATAATATTAACCTGAAATGTAAATGGGCTAAATGCCCCAATTAAAAGACACAGACTGGCAAATTGGATAAAGAATCAAGATCCATCGGTGTGCTATATTCAGGAGACCCATGCCACATGCAAAGACACACATAGGCTGAATATAAAGGGAAGGAGGAATGCTTATCAAGCAAAACAAACAAACAATAATAACAAAAAAAGCAGGGGTTGTAATCCTAGTCTTTGATAAAACAGACTTTAAACCAACAAAGATCAAAAAAGACAAAGAAGGGCATTACAGAAGGGTAAAGGGATCAACGCAACAAGAAGAGCTAACTATTCTAAATATATATGCACTCAATACAGGAGCACCCAGACTCATAAAGTAAGTTCTTAGAGACTTACAAAGAGACTTAGACTCCTAAACTATAATAATGAGAGACTTTAACACCCCACCGTCAATATTAGACACATCAACGAAACAGAAAATTAACAAGGATATTCAGTACTCGAACTCAGCTCTGGACCACACTGACCTAATAGACAGCTACAGAACTCCCCACTACAAATCGACAGAGTATACATTCTTCTCAGCAACACATCACACATATACTAAAATTAACTCATAATTGAAAGTAAAACACTCCTCAGCAAATGCAAAAGAATGGAAATTGTAACAAACAGTTTCCCAGACCACAGTGCAATCAAATTAGAACTCAGGATTAAGAAACTCACTCAAAACCTCACAAGTACATGAAAACTGAACAACTTGCTTCTAAATGGCTACTGGGTAAATAACAAAAAGCAGAAATAAATAAGTTCTTTGAAACCAATGAGAACAAAGACACAACGTACCAGAATCTCTGGGACACAGCTAAAGCAGTGTTTAGAGGGAAATTTATAGCACTAAAGGCCCACAGGAGAAAGCAGGAAAGATAAAAAAATTGACACCCTAACATCACAATTAAAAGAACTAGAGATGCAAGAGCAAACAAATTCAAAAGTTAGCAGAAGACAAAAAGTAACTAAGATCAGAGCAGAACTGAAAGAGATAGAGACACGAAAAACCCTTCAAAAAATCAATGAATCCAGGAGCTGGTTTTTTTGAAAAGATTAAAAAATAGACTGCTGTCCAGACTAATAAAGAAGAAAGGAGAGAAGAATCAAATAGACACAAAAAAGTGATAAAGGGGATATCACCACTGATCCTACAGAAATACAAACTACCATTAGAGAATACTATAAACACCTGTATGCAAATAAACTAGAAAATCTAGAAGAAGTGGATAAATTCCTGGACACATACACCCTCTCAAGACTAAACCAGAAAGAAATCAAATCCTTAAGTAGACCAATAATACGTTCTGAAATTAAGGCAGTAATTAATCGCTTACCAACCAAAAAAGCCCAGGACCAGACGAATTCACACTTGAATTCTACCAGAGGTACAAAGAGGAGCTGGTACCATTCCTTCTGAAATGATTCCAAACAATAGAAAAAAAAGGGAATCCTCCATAGCTCATTTTATGAGGCTAGCATCATCCTGATACCAAAACTTGGCAGAGACACAACAAAAAAAGAAAATTTCAGACCTATATCCCTGATGAACATCAATGTGGAAATCCTCAAGAAACTGGCAAACCAAATCCAGCAGCACATCAAAAAAATTATCCACCACGATCAAGTCACCTTCACCCCTGGGATGCAAGGCTGGTTCAACATATGCAAAAAAGAAATGTAATCCATCACATAAACAAAACCAATGGCAAAAACACATGATTATCTCAATAGATGCAGAAAAGGTCTTCAATACAATTCAACACCCCTCCATGATAAAAACTCTCAATAAACTAGGAATTAATGGAAAGTATCTCAAAATAATAAGAGCTATTTATGACAAACCCACAGCCAATATCATACTGAATATGGCAAAAGCTGGAAGCACTCCCTTTGAAAGCCAGCACAGGACAAGGATGCGCTCTCTCACCACTCCTATTCAACATCGTATTAGAAGTTCTGGCTAGGGCAAACAGGCAAGAAAAGGAAATAAGGGTATTCAAATAGGAAGAGAGGAAGTAAAATTGTGTCTGTTTGCAGATGACATTATTGTACATTTAGAAAACCCCAGTATCTCAGTCCAAAATCTCCTTAAATTGATAAGCAACTTAAGCAAAGTCTCAGGGTATAAAATCAATATGCAAAAATCACAAGCATTCTTATACACCAATAATAGAATAGCAGAGAACCAAATCATGACTAAACTCCTATTCACAATTGCTACAAAGAGAATAAAATACTTAAAAATACAACTCACAGGGGATGTGAAGGACCTCTTCAAGGAGAACTGCAATCCACTGCTCAAAGAAATAAGGGAGGACATAGACAAATGGAAGAACATTGCATGCTCATGAATAGGAAGAATCAATATCATGAAAATGTCCATACTGCCTGAAGTAATTTACAAATTCAATGCTGTTCCCATCAAGCTACCATTGAGTTTCTTCACAGAATTAGAAAAAATTACTTTAAATTTTATATGGAAACAAAAACAGTCCCGTATAGCCAAGGCAATCCTAAGCAAAAATAACAAAGCTGGCGGCATCATGTTACCTGACTTCAAAGTATACTACAAGGCTACAGTAGTGAAAACAGCATGGTACTGGTACCAAAACAGATATATAGACCAATGGAACAAATCAGAGGCCTCAGAAATAATGCCACACATCTGATCTTTGACAAACCTGACAAAAACAAGCAATGGGGAAAGATTCCCTATTTAATAAATGATGTTGGAAAAACTGGCTAGGCATATGCAGAAAACTGAAGCTGGACCCCTTCCTTACACCTTATGCAAAAATTAACTCAAGATAGATTAAATACTTAAACTGAAGATCTAACACCATAAAAACCCTAGAAGAAAACCTAGGCAATACCATTCAGGACATAGGCATGGGCAAAGAACTTCATGACTAAAACACTAAAAGCAATGGCAACAAAAGCCAAAATTGAAAAATGGGATCTAATTAAACTAAAGAGCTTCTGCACAGCAAAAGAAACTATCTTCAGAGTGAACAGGCAACCTACAGAATGGGAGCAAATTTTTGCAATCTATCCATCTGACAAAGGGCTAATATCCAGAATCTACAAGGAACTTAAACAAATTTACAAGAAGAAAACAAACAATCCTATCAATAAGTAGATGAAGGATATGAACAGACACTTCTCAAAAGAAGACATTTGTACAGTCAACAAACATATGAAAGGAAGCTCATCATCACTGGTCATTAGAGAGATGCCAATCAAAATCACAATGAGATACCATCTCGCACCAGTTAGAATGGCGATCCTTAAAAAGTCAAGAAACAACAGATGCTGGAGTGGATGTGGAGAAACGGAATGCTTTTACACCATTGGTGGGAGTGTAAATTAGTTCGACCATTGTGGAAGACAGTATGATGATTCCTCAAGGATCTAGAACCAGAAATACCATTTGAGCCAACAATCCCATTACTGGGTATATACCCGAAGTATTACAAATTATTCTACTATAAAGACACATTCACATGTATGTTTATTGCAGCACTATTTACAATAGCAAAGACTTGAAACCAACCCAAATGTCCATCAGTGATAGACCAGATAAAGCAAATGTGGCACATATGTACCACTGAATACTAGGCAGCCATAAAAAAGGATGAGTTGATGTCCTTTGCAGGGACATGAAGGAAGCTGGAGACCATCATTCTCAGCAAACTAACACAGGAACAGAAAACCAACACCGCATGTTCTCACTCATAATTTGGAGTTGAACAGTGAGAGCAGATGGATACAGGGAGGGGAACATCACACACTGGGGCCTTTTGGGGGGTTTGAGGGGTTGGGGAGGTATATCATTAGGAGAAATACCTAATGTAGATTACTGGTTGATGGGTGCAGCAAACCATCATGGCACATTTATAACTATGTAACAAACCTGCACGTTCTGCACATGTATCCCAGAACTTAAAGTATAATAGTAAAAAAAGATTATAGGTGAGATACACAATAGGCCATCTAACATTCTGAGGAGAAGCTGGAGTGAGACTCTTTTGAAAATTAAGACATGTGAATGCAGCTGTGTATGAGTGATATCAGTAGAATTGTGGACTAGAAAGCTCCAATACATTGTTCCCCCAAGGAAATATTGAAAAGCAACCAAAATTTGGCTAAAGTAATCTTCTGGGAACCCTGAAAAAGAGTCAACAACTAAGTGAAAGGACAAAAAAGAAAAAAACACATACCAAATAGTAAAACATTTTTTGGTTTTTCTCACTCCACCTACCTTCTCCAGAGTGACATAATCTTGCTCTGGAGAGGGCAGTAGCCCAGTTCTTAACTTCCACTTCCAACTAGAGGAAGAAAAGAGGACAATATTTGCATGTCCTAAACTGAGAGCTGCCTGTAGAACAAGTCTCTGTTGTATCTATCTTAGAGCTCACGTCAGAAAAAGCAGCAGAAAGCAGCAAATATGGTGTATAAAATCTGTAGGACTAGGATTGTGATGGTTAATATTAAGTGTCAACTTGATTGTATTAAAGGATGTAAAGTATTGTTTCTGGGTGTATCTGGGTGTTTCTGGGTATTGCCAGAAGAGATTAGCATTTAAGTCAGTGGACTGGGAGAGGAAGACCCACCCTCAGGAAAACCCAAAGGACAACATCTAACTGGCTGCCAGCATAGCTAGAAAAAGCAGGCAGAAGAAGATGGAAGAAGCTGACTTGCTGAGTCTTCTCGTCTTCATCTTTCTCCCATACTGGATGCTTCCTGCACTCGAATATCAGACTACAAGTTCTTCAGCTTTTTGTACTCTTGGACTCACATCAGTGTCTTTCCAGAGGCTCCTGGGCCTTTGACCATAGACCAAATGTTGCACTATTGGGTTGCTTACTTTTGAGGTTTTAGGACTTGGACTAAGCCACCACTACTTTTCTTTTTTTTTTTTTTTGAGGCGGAGTCTCGCTCTGTCGCCTGGACTGGAGTGCAGTGGCCGGATCTCAGGTCACTGCAAGCTCCGCCTCCCAGGTTTACGCCATTCTCCTGCCTCAGCCTCCCGAGTAGCTGGGACTACAGGCGCCCGCCACCTCACCCGGCTAGTTTTTGTATTTTTAGTAGAGACGGGGTTTCACCGTGTTAGCCAGGATGGTCTCGATCTCCTGACCTCGTGATCCGCCCGTCTCGGCCTCCCAAAGTGCTGGGATTACAGGCTTGAGCCACCGCCCTCAACTTGCAGATGGCCTATTGTGGGACTTCAAGTTGCATTTGTGTGAGTCAGTTATTCTTATTAAACTCCTTATTGTATATTCATATATCCTATTAATTCTGTCCCTCTAGAGAACTCTGACTAATAAAAGGATCCACAGATGTCTGGGCCAAGATGTCACAAGTGGAGATGTACACTCAATCATTGAAGGCCCTGAGGAAAAGCTGAGGTGAGAGTGTTTGGAAAATTAAAATATTTAAAGCAGCCATGTATCAGGGGAACCAACCCCCAAAATTTCAGCATGGGTTCTTTCTATTTTCCCTAAATGTCAGCTGGTCTGAGAAATAAAGAGAAAGAGTACAAAGAGAGGAATTTTACAACTGGGCCTCCAGGGGTAATATCACATATTGGTAGGTCCCTGATGTCCCCTGAGCTGCAAAACCAGCCAGTTTTTCTTAGAGATTTCAAAAGGGGAGGGGGTGTACGAACAGGGAGTAGGTCACAAAGATCACATGCTTCTGAGGCCAATAAAGATCACAAGCAAAGGGAAAAGCAAGATCACAAGGCAAAGGCAAAATTAGAATTACTGATGGGGTCTATGTTCGACTGTGCACATATTGCCTTGACAAACATCTTAAACAACAGAAAACAGGGATTGAGAGCAGATGACTGGTCTGACCTCAAATTCACCAGGGTGGGATTTTTTTCCCCACACTAATAAGCCTGAGGGTACTGCAGGAGACCAGGGCATATTTCAGTCCTTATCTCAACCACATAAGACAGGCACTCCCAGAGCGGCCGTTTATAGACCTCCTCTCAGGAATGCAATTCTTTTCCTAGGGTCTTAATATTTCATATTCCTTGCTAGGAGAAGAATTTAGTGATATTTCTCCTATTTGCACATTCATTTATAGGCTCTCTGCAAGAAGAAAAATATGGTTCTATTCTTCCTGACACCACAGGCAGTCGGACTTTGTGATTGTCTTCTCTTGTTCCCTAAAATCGCTGTTATTCTGTTCTTTTTCAAGGTGCACTGATTTCATATTATTCAAACACACATGTTTTACAATCAGTTTGTAAAGTTAGATAAAATTATAGTGGTCCTGAGGTGATGTACATCCTCAGCTTATGAACATAACAGGATTAAGAGATTAAAGTAAGACAGGCATAAGAAATTATAAAAGTATTAGTTTTGGGAACCGATAAGCGTCCATGAAATCTTCACAATTTATGTTCAGAGATTGAAGTAAAGACGGGTGTAAGAAATTATAAGAGTATTATTAGGCAAGTGATAAATGTCCATGAAATCTTCACAATTTATGTTCCTCTGCCACAGCTCCAAACAGTCCCTCCGTTTGGGGTCCCTGACTTTCTGCAACAGCCATGTATGTGAGAGAATTGAAAAAGCAGCATATAAGCCCAGGCAATATGTATGCTCAGAAAAGAAGTGAAGAGATATTAATCTTTCTACTCAGACTGATCCCTAGGGTCAGAACATGCCCTGCTAATTAGTGAAGGACTTCCCATGCACAAGCAGTCTGCAAAGATTAGAAGAGGTGGCTTTTTTCCCAATGTGCAATTTTCAATAACAACTGCAAAAACAACAACAAAAACTGACAACGCATTCATAGAAACAGGAAAACATGGCCCATTGAAATAAATAAATTAAAGTGGTGAAAATCAACACTCAGAAAACACAGGCAGGCTGGGTGTAGTGGCTCATGCCTGTAATTCCAGCACTTTGGGAGGCTGAGGTGGGTGAATCACTTGAGACCAGGAGTTCAACACCAACCTGCCCAACATAATGAAACTGGTCTCTACTAAAATAACAAAAATTAGCTGGGTGTGGTGACAAGTACCTGTAGTCCCAGCTACTTGGGAAGCCTGAAGCAGGAGAATCACTTGAACCTGGAGGCAGAGGCTGCAGTGAGCTGAGATCATGCCACTGCACTGCAGCCTGGCCAACAGAGTTAGGCTCTGTCTCAAAAAAAAAAAAAAAAAAAAAGTAAAGAAAAGAAAAAGAAACACAGGCATCAGAATAACTAGACAAAGTAATTAAAACAACAGACTTAAATGTGCTCAAATTGTCAAAATATACAGACAAAAAACTAAAGGATACCAGAGAAATTGTATATAAAAATTAGAATATTAGGTAGAGTGCAGTGGCTGATGCCTGTAATCCCAGCACTTTGGGAGGCCGAGGTGGATGGATTGTCTGAGCTCAGAAGTTTGAGACCAGCCTGGGCAACATGGTGAAACCCCATCTCTACCAAAATACAAAAAAAAATTTAGCTGAGTGTGGCAGTATGTACCTGTAGTCCCAGCTACTGGAGAACCTGAGGCAACATAATTGCCTGAACCTGGGAGATGGAGGTTGCAGTGAGTTGAGATCATGCCACTGCACTCCAGCCTGGGCAACAGAGTGAGACTCCATCTCTAAAAAGAAAAAATAGAATGTTTACAAAGAGAAACTATAAAATGAGACCAAAGAAATTCGGGAGCTTAAAAATTCAATAACTGTTTTAAAAATTCATTAGAGAACTTCAACAAATGACTCAAGCACACAGAAAAAAGAATCCTTGAATTCAAAAACAGAACAATTACAATTATTGAGTATGAGGAGAAAAAGATGAAGAAAAGTGGACAAAACCTAAGGAACACAAGACACTATCATAAAGACCAATATATATGATATAGAATTTCCAGAAAGAGAAGAGTGAGAGAATGGGGCAGAGGGCTTATTTGAATTGGCTAAACGTTTCTCAAATTTGAGAAAATATATAAATAAAAATAAAAGGAAGTCAACAAATTTCAAGTAGTATAAACCCAAAGAGACCCACACAGAAACACATTATAATCAAACTGTCAAAATTCAAAGACAAAGAGTATCTTTAAAGTAGCAAAACAAAAGCAACTTGTCACATACAGGGGAATCTCAATAAGATTTTCAAAAGATTTATCAGTAGAAATCATGGAAGCTATCAGGCAGTGGGATGTGTTAACAAAAATAAAAGCCAAAATCTGTAAAATATTTGAAAAGGTTTTCTCTGAGCCAAACATGAGGACCAGACCCGTGACACAGCCTCAGGAGATCCTAAGAACATGTACACAAGGTGTTTCAGTTACAGCTTGATTTTATACATTTTATGAAGATAGCAATTAAAGGCAGAGAGATAAGTCTATACATGTAAAGTATACATTGTTTTGGCTCAGAAAGGCAGGACATCTTTAAGTGGGTCTCCCAGGTTATAAGTGAATTCAAAGATTTATTGATTGGCAATTGGTTGAGTTAAGCTCTATGTGAAGAGTTGATGTCACCTTGAGTAAGGTAAGGGGAGTGTTGTGGAAGCAAAGGTTCTTTTTGTATAGATGTAGATTCCAGATAGCAGACTTCAGAGAGACAGATGTGAATGTCTATTATCCGACATTAAAAGGTGTCAGACTCTCAATTAAATCTCTACTGGATAAGAAAAAGACCTGGAAAGGGGAGAGTATTCTCTGTAGAATGTAAATTTTACTTGCAAGAGAAGTCTTTGCAGAACCATGTCAAAGAAATGTATTTTGGGGTAAAATACTTTGATTTCTTTTAGTGGCTATTATCTGTCATATGATGTTATAAAAAAGTTAGGTTGGAGTTGGTATCTTATTGCTCCAAAGAGTCTTCGGATCTCCCTCTTAATGTTAATTATGGTCAGTTGTGTCTAAGCTTCAAAAGAGAAAGGGCTTAATGAGGCACGTCTGATCCCCCTTCCCCATCATCTTATCATGGTCTAAACTAGTTTTTCAGGTTTCTTTGGATCCCCTTGGTTGAGAGCTGGGTGCTTTTTTTGGTTATGACTCTTAGAATTTTACTTTTGGTTTACAGATGATATGCTTGAAGGGATGAATGAAAAAAAATGTGAACTGAGGATTTTATATCTTGCTAAATTGCCTTTTCAAATGAGGGCAAAATTACAACATTCCCAAATAAACAAAAACTGAGAGTTTATTATGACTCATCCTGGCCTACAAGAAATGGAAAAGCATGTCAGTTATTTAAGGTGAAATAAAAGGATGCTAACCAGTAACTTGAAGCCATATAAAGATATAAAAATGTCTGATAAAGGTAAATACAGGAGCAAATATATGAAAGCAGTATTATGTATTATTGAGTTATTAAAACTTCTATTTTAGGTTCAGGGGTACATGTGGGGATGTTTTTGTATAGGTAAATTATGTTTCATGAGGGTTTGCTATACAGATTGTCACCCAGGTAATAAGCATAATAACAAATAGGTAGTTTTTTAATCCTCACCCTCTTCCCACTCTCTATCCTCAAATAGGCCCTTGTGTCAATTGCTCCCTTCTTTGTGTTCATGTGTACTTAATACTTAGCTCCCACTTATAGGTGAGAACATAGTGTATTTGGATTGCTGTTCCTGCTTTGTTTAAAATAATGGCCTCCAGTTGCATCTATGTTGATGCGTAGGGCATCTATGTTGATGCATAGGACATTATCACACTCTTTTATATGGCTATGTACTATTCCATGGTGTATATGTACCATATTTTCTTTAGCCAGTCTACTCTTGATGGACATTTAGGTTAATTCCATGTCTTTGCTATTGTGAATAGTGCTGCAATTAACATGCATGTGCATGTGTCTTTATAATAGAATGATTTATGTTCATTTGGGTATATACCCAATGATGGGATTGGTGGGTTAAGTGGAAAAAAACACACACAAAAAAAGTATTGCAGTTTTGGTTCATAACTATACTTTTAATTATTCTACTTGATTTAAAAACATGTATAAAACTATATTAATAGGTATACAATATATAAAGATGTAATTTGTGACATCAATATAATAAGGTGTGGAGGGTGGTGATAGGGGATAGAGCTGTAAAGGAGTTGTCTTTGCATGTGATTAAAGTTAAATTTATATCAATTCAAAATTGATTGTTATTAGTTTATTATGTTATATGTGACTCTCATGGGTAACCACAAAAAAATGTATAGAATGCACACACAAAAAATGTTTTAAATATATATTTTCAAAAAATCAACTAGGCACAGAGGAAGACTGTAGGGAAAACATGAGGGATAAAAGCACTATAGGATATAGAAAATTAGCAATAGTTCTTTGCAGCAAGTAATTGCCTCATGTAAATAGGTGAAACTCCCTAATAATAAAGCACAGATTGGCAGAATCAATTGAAAAAGTTACCCTACTATATGCAGACTACAAAATATTTTCCACATATAAAGACAAGCTTAGGTTGAAATTTTTAAAAAATGTAAAAAGATGTTACACGCAAATAGTAAACAATGGAGATCAGGGTGGTTATAGTAATATCAGATACAATAAATTTTAAGTCAAAAATTGTTTCACAAGTAAAGAAGGATTTTATATATTGATAAAATAATCATTTCAACAAAAAGAAAAAACCAATTATAAAAATATGTGCACCAAATATCACAGCCTATATATACGTATGAAGCAAACATTGATGGAATTGAAGGGAGAACCAGACAACTGTACAATAATACTGAAATCTTGAAACTTTATTTTTAATAATGGATAGTGTAAACCAAAAAATGAAATTCTAAGCCTATCAACCAACAGAAAGGACCCTTTTCTCAGCCAAGGTGATCCCCAAAAAGCCTGAAAAGCTAGTTCAGGCCATGATGGGAAGGGAGGATCAGACGTATCTTATTGTACCCTCCTCCTTTTAGAGTTTAGACACAACTAACGAGAATTAACATTAAAACTGAGATCTTAAGACTGATAAAATAGACGCTTTGTTGCAATAAAACACCAAATTCCAACCTAACTCTGCTATAACATCACATGACAAATAGCAGGCCCTGAGGAACATCAAAGTATTTTGCCCTAAAATGTATTTCCTTGACATATTTTGAAATGGCCCTGAAAAGTTACCTCTTATGTAGAAAATTTATATTCTGTAGAGAATCTCCATCTCTTACTAGGTCTTTTCATGAGAGTCTGACACACTTTAAGGTCTCATAAGAGACATTCACAACTATTCACGCTGAAGCCTGCTATCTCTAGGGTTCATCTACATGATAAGAACCTTGGCTTCCACAACACCCCCTTACCTTAACCCAATTTGATTTCAACTCTTCAGACAAAGCTTAATTCTTACAACCAATTGCCAATCAGAAAATCTTTGAATATACCTATCATCTGGGAGCCACCATTTTGAGGTGTCCTGCTTTCTGGGCTGATCAATGAATAAGTTACATATATTGCCTGTAATTTCTGTCTCCCTAAAATGTATAAAATCCAGCTGTAAAATCAAGCACAAGTTTTCAGAACCTCCTGAGGCTGTGTCAAGAGCCAACAGAAAAACTCCTTCATAAGAACGAAAAATATACTCTAAATTTGTTGAGACCTGTCTCAGAAACTTTTTGGCTTACAAATTAGTGACCAACAGACAGGACTCCATGTGAAGGTGGCCCTAACCTGTCACACATTCCCTGATTGATGGTTTGTATAGCTTATATATACATACGAATCACACATTGCTTAGGCTTTGGCTATTTTGATTATTCAAACCAATAGGAAAATTTGCTGACATCTGGAAGCTTACCCCTCCCAGAGGATCACCAATCTCCCCAAATTTGGGTAGTAACTAATGTTTATTTTACTGTACAAGTCTTTTTCTGGAGTTTACTCACTTCCAAAAGGGAAGACTTGTTTTTCCAGCTTTTAAGATGGTAGAGAGCAGTTTTCAGCCTGGGCCCCATTCCTAAGTAAGTACCTGAGCTGGAGTTTTGTATTAAAAATTCTCCTTAATAACTAAAAGTTATGATTTACAATAAGCTGATCTTAATTTCTCCTTATCATTAGAGTGCTCATTTATAGTATAAACAGTATAATCATTTGTTTTGCTTAACTGTTTCGTGTTTATTCATTTGTTTCTGATTTCAATATTTGTATTTTCTTGTCATTGCTGTTTTCTTTTTCACATTGGTTTGACCAGCTCTATCCTATTTGGTTAAATCCAAAGGAGAATTCCAAATTATGAATAACAAGACCTGTGAATTGGTTAAACTTCAGCAGCTGCAAAATGAAAAATAAAAATTTAAAAAGGCCAGCAAAAAGTTAAGATTTTTGACTTCTTCAGGTGTTTCATCTACATAAAAAGTCACCTTTTGCTAGCCAAGACTGAACTGCCTCTAGTTTTTCTTCTAGAAAGAGCAATGGTAACTGTCTCCTGCTGTAGTTCACTAGCTAAGACTTTACCCTTTTTACAATGACAGCCTGTGTATGGCTCCCAAATCAAATTCTGTCTGGTTTGGTATTTGTACTACCTTTAAAATATCATCTATTTGTCCCAGCTAAAATATGATAGTAAGAGGAACCCTGGGAGAGGGCGGAGCATGGAGTCAGAATAGAAGGCTCCACCAATTGTCTGACCCACAAGGACACCAGTTTAACAAATATCTACACACACACACACACACACACACACACACACACACAAACTCCTTCATAAGAACCAAAAATCAGTTGAGCACATATAGTACCTGGTTTTAATATCATATCACTGAAAGAGGCGCTGAGGAGCTAGGAAAAAGAATCTTGAGTCACAGATGCCATGCCTCCTCCATACCTGGCAGCAGTGGCATGGTGTGTAAACATTTCTATAGGCTGGGGAGAGAATCCAGAATTTGTGAGGCATTGAACTCAGTAATTCTCTATTATAACAGAAAACAAAACTGAACCAAACTCAGCTGACACCCAGTCATGGAGGGAGCATTTAAACCAGCTCTAGGCAGAGGTGAATTGCCCATCCCAGTGGTCAGAATTTGAGTTCCTGCAAGCTTTGCCATTATGGGGTACAGTTCTCTGGGACCCCAAATAAACTTAAAAGGCAGTTTAGGCCACAAGGGCTGTGAACACTAGATGAGTACTAGTGCTGAATTTGGCACAGAGCCAGGAGACTTGGGATACACATGACTTACTATAACACCAGCTGGGGCAATAAAGGAGTGCTGGCATCACCCCTCCCTAACCCTAGGCTGTAGAACTGGGGTTACATGGCTACAAAAGAGACCCCTTCCCTCTGCTTGAGGAGATAGAAGAGTGGGAAGAACTTTGTCTTGCGTCTTGGACACCTGCTCAGCCACAGTAGAAAAGGGTACCAATAAGAGTCATAGGGCCACCTTTCCAAGCCCCAGCTCCTGGACAATATTTCTCGGCATACCCTGGGTAAGAAGGATATTTGCTGCTTTGAAGGGAAGGACCCAGTCTCGGCAGGATTCACCACTTGCTAACTGAAGAGCTCTTGAGCCCTGAATAATCAGAAGCAATACCCAGGTATTACAGTGAGACCCTTGGTGAGCCTTGGGACTTACTCGTTTTTGGTGATAATCAGCACATTTCCAGCTGTGGTGGCTATGGAACAAGACTCCTTCCACATGAGAAAAGCAGAAGGAAAGGGAAAGGGAACTTTGTCTTGCACCTTTGTCACCACCTAAGGTACAAGAGCACCTTAGAGGCCCCAGAGCATGTAGCCCATAATGGCAAAGTTTGCAGGAACTCAAGTTGTGACTACAAGGGGGTAGAGGACCAAGCAGCCTCTTGGAGTCTCTAATTCCTGGAATTGGCTCTTGGATGGCATTTCTGGATCTGCCTTGTGCCAGAGGGGAACCTGCTGCCCTGAAAGGTAACAGGTAGCATTCATGCAAACTAACTGAAGAGGATTTTAGCCTTAAGGAAATATTAGTGGTAGTCTGTCAGTACACCCCATGGACCTGTGGTCATGGTGGCCATGGGAAGAGGCATCTCTGCCTTTGGAAAGTGGAGGGAAGAGTGGAAATAACTGCATCTGTATCTGATAGGTTCAAAATTCAAAAATTACTTCAAATCCCACCAAGCCCAAGCTATTTTAGTTGCTAAATCCCTGGTGCCTAAACTATATAAGCACCTTTCTCTCTAGGTCCAGGGACTATCACAGAAGAGGTGGGTATGTGAGATTATAATGACTGATTTTGGGAGATAGAATTAATTCAGATCCTCCAAATCAAGGATGGGCAAACAAATTCCTAACAAGCTGGAAAAATAAGGGGCTTTACCCCTGGGTCATTACCATCCATTCAAAGGACCTTGCCCCTGGCCCCTTTCCATCCATCTCAACTAGAAAAATTTTCTGCTCCCCATAGAATTAAAATAAACTTACCAAGAAGATATCCAAGTACCTAGTCATAAAGCCTCCTGGGTATAGTGTTCCCAGCTATGAAATTTATGGAGATAAATGTATACTTTTTTAAAATTAGCCACCTTAGGACAATTTACTTTAAAAAACTGCAAAAAAAATTGCAGCACAACAAAGTCTCTAAATTCCTTAGTTTAAATGGTTTTAACAACCTGCTTATGTTTTATGTAGCTCAAGATTATGGTAGTTCAACACCTAGAAGGAAATCTACAAAATGGGAGAAAATATAAACATAGCTTGTTTTATTTTATTTTGCTTTATTGAGTTCTGCAGATATTGAGATTTTTTACAGATTAAAAGTTGTAGTAACCCTGCATCAGAAAGTCAATTGATTCTATATTTCCAGTAGAACGTGATCATTTTGTGTCTTTGTGGCACATTTCAGTTATTCTCATAACATTTCAAACATTTTCAGTAATATGATAATATAATAGTAATATAATTACCATTATATCTGTTATGATAAGCTGTAATCAGTGCTCTTTTATGTTACTGTTGTAATTGTTTTGAGCACCACAAACTTAATCAATAAATACTGTGTGTGCTCTGACTGCTCCACCAACTGGCTATTCCTTCATTTTTATCCCTTTCCTAAGGCCTGCCTATCTCAGGTGACATGATAATATTGAAATTAGGTCAGTTAATAACCCTACAATGGTCTCTAACTGTACAGGTGAAAGAAAGTGGTACATCTCTCACTTAAATCAATAGCTAGAAATGATTAAGCTTAGTGAGAAGGGCATCTCTAAACCTGAGAGAGGACAAAGCTCAGCCTCTTGTGCCAAACAGTCAAGCTGTGAATGCAAAGACAAAGTTCTTGAAGGAAATTAAAAGTGCTACTTCAGTGAACTTCACACAAGCTAACATTAATAATAATAATAGTAAACATTATTATTGTTAATATGGAGAAAGCT
Source organism: Trachypithecus francoisi (assembly GCF_009764315.1). NCBI lineage: Eukaryota > Metazoa > Chordata > Mammalia > Primates > Cercopithecidae > Trachypithecus > Trachypithecus francoisi. The sequence goes on along the minus strand of NW_022680535.1, from coordinate 134,830 downwards.
TAGTAATCTGGATGGAAGATAAAGTGAGTCATAACATTCCCTTAACCCAAAGGCTCATCCAGAGCAAGACCCTAACTCTCTTCAATTCTATGATGCTGACAGAGGTAAGAAAGCTACAGAAGAAAAGTTGGAAACTAGTAGAGCTTGGTTCATGAGGTTTAAGGAAAGAAGCAACATGAAGTGCAAAGTGAAGCAGCAAGTGCTGATGTAGAAGCTGCAGCATATTACCCAGAAGATCTAGCTAAGATACTGATGAAGGTGGCTAACTAAGCTACAGATTTTCTATGTAGATAAAACAGCCTTATATTGGAAGAAGATGCCATCTAGGACTTTCATAGATAGGAAGAAGTCAATGCCTGGCTTCAAAGCTTCAAAAAAACAGGTTCACTGTCCTGTTAAGAGCTAATGCAGCTGTTAGCTTTAGGTTGAAATCAGTGCTCATTTACCATCCTGAAAATCCTAGGGCCTTTAAGAATTATAATAAATCTAATCCACCTGTGCTCTCTAAATGCAACAACAAAGCCTGGATGACAGCACATTTGTTTACAGCATGGTATACTGAATATTTCAAGCCCATTGTAGAGCCCTACTTCTCAGAGAAAAAGATTACTTTCAAAATATTATTACTCACTGACAAAGTACCTGGTGACTCAAGAGCTCTGATTGGCATATGCCAGGAGAGTAATGTTTTCAAGCCTGCTAACACAACATCATTCTACAGCCCATGGATCAAGAAGTAATTTTGACTTTCAAGTCTTATTATTTAAGAAATACATTTTATAAAACAAAACTACCATAGTGTATTAGTCCATTTTCACACTGTTGATAAGGACAAACCCGATACTGAATAATTTATAAAGTAAAAAAGATTTAATGGACTCACAGTTCCTTGTGTTCTCACAATCATGGTGGAAGGTGAAAGGCATGCTTTACACGGTGGCAGTCAAAACAGAGAATGTGAACCAAGTGAAAAAGAAAACCCCCTATGAAATCATCATATCCCATGAGACTTATTCATTACCGTGGGAACAGTATGGGGGAAAATGCCACCATAATTCAATTATCTCCCACAATGTCCCTAACACAACATGGGGGAATTATGGGAGGTACAATTCAAGATGAGATTTGAAAGGGAACACAGCCAAACCATATCATTCCACCCCTGACCCTGTCCGAATTTCATGTCCTCACATTTCAAAACCAAGTATGTCTTCCCAACAGTCTCCTAAAGTCTTAACTCATTTCAAGATTAACTCAAAAGTCCACAGTCCAAAGTCTCATCTGAGATAAGAGAAGTCCCTTCTACCTATGAGCCCATAAAACCACAGCAAGTTAGGTACTTCCTAGATACAATGGGGATACAAACATTGTATAAATGCACCTGTTCCAAATGGGAGAAATTGTCCAAAACAAAAGGGCTACATGCCCCATGCAAGTCCGATTTCCAATAGGGCAGTAATTCAATATTAAAGTTCCAAAATGGTCTCCTTTGACTCCATGTTTCACATCCAGGTCATGCTGATGCAAGAGTTGGGTTCCCATGGTCCTGAGCAGCTCCACCCCTGTGGCTTTGCAGGGTACAGCCCCCCTCCAAGCTGCTTTCATGGGCTGGCATTAGTGTCTGTGGCTTTTCCAAGTGCACGGTGAAAACTGTTGGTAGATCTACCATTCTGGGGTCTGGAGGATGGGGGCCTTCTTCTCAGAGCTCCATTAGGCAGTGCCCCAGTGGGGACTCTGTGTTGGGGCTTGCACCCATTTCCCTTCTGCATTGCCCTACCAGAGGTTCTCTATGAGGGCTCTGCCCCAAAGCACCTCTGCTGGGACATCCAGGCATTTCCGTACATCTTGTGAAATCAAGGCGGAGGTTCCCAAACCTCAATTCTTGACTTCTATGCACCCACAGGCTCAATACTACATGGTAGTTGATAAGACTTGGGGCTTGCACCTGTGAAGCCATGGCCTGAGCTGCACCTTGGCCCCTTTTAGCCATAGCTAGAACAGCTGGGACACAGGGCACCAAGTCCCTAGGCTATAAAGAGCAGGCGTCCCTGGGCCCATCCCAAGAAGCCATTTTTTCCTCCTACACCTCCAGGCCTGTGATGGAAGGGGCTGCCACAAAGGTCTCTGACATGCTCTGGAGACATTTCCCCTATTGTTTTGGTGATTAACATTTGGTTCCTTGTTATGTATGCAAATTTTTGCAGCCAGCATGAATTTCTCCTCAGAAAAATGAGATTTTCTTTTCTATCACATTGTCAGGCAGCAAATTTTCTGAACTTTTATGTTCCATTTCCCTTTTAAAACTGAATGCTTTTAACAGCACCCAAGTCACCTCTTGAATGCTTTGCTGCTTAGAAATTTTTTTCTGCCAGATACCCTAAATCATCTCCCTCGAGTTCGAAGTTCCACAAACCTCTAGAGCAGGGGCAAAATGCTGGCAGTCTCTTTGCTAAAACAGAACAAGAGTCACCTTTACTCCTGCAGGGGCCATTGAAAATAATATGCTAAGAATAGATAAGGCTCAAGGACAGTGTCTCTAGCTAGTTGCACTTTCAATGAACTCCAGTAGTCAAGGACAGTATCTCTAGTTGAACTTCTAATGAACTCTAGTAGGTGCCAAGAAGGCAGACAAAATAAGAAAGAACTTAGAGACAAGGAACTAAGCAGAAGGTTATATCTGGGTGCAGAAAGTTTGTTTTGCATTGTGTTATTTTTGCTGACGTGGGATTTATGGAGTATAAATAAAGTGAGGCGGAGGCTCTAGGCGCGGCCGCCATATTCTCTGTTTGTCTTTGTCTCTTGTGTCTGTTCATTCTCCACCACCCCCGGCACGGTCCCCAATAACTCCAGTTCTCAACAAGTTCCTCATCTCCATCTGAGACCACCTAAGCCTGGATTTCATTGTTCATATCATTATCAGCATTTTGGCTAAAGCCATTCAACAAGTGTCTAGGAAGTTCCAGACTTTCTCACATCTTTCTGTCTTCTTCTGAGCTCTTTGAACTGTTCCAATCTCTGCCTATTACCCAGTTCCAAAGTCACTTCCACATTTTTGGGTATCTTTCCAGCAGCACCCCACTCTGCCAGTAATAATTTACTGTATTAATCTATTTTCACACTGCTGATAAAGACATACCTGATACTGGTATAAAGAAAAAGAGATTTAATGGACTTGCAGTTCCATGTGGCTGGGGAGGTGGCACAATCATGGCAGAAAGTGAAAGGCACCTCTTACATAGTGGCAGGCAAGAGAGAGAATGAGAATCAAGTTAAAAGGAAAATCCCTTATAAAACCATCAGATCTTGTGAGACTTATTTATTACCATGAGAACAGCATATGAGAAAATGCCCCTATGATTCAATTATCTCCCACTGGACCCTTCCCACAGCATGTGGGAATTATGGGAGCTATAATTCAAAATGAGGTTTGGGTGGTTACACAGCCAAATATATCAGATAGTGATTTTGCTAATGTATCTGGGAGAAGTACACTGAAAACCTTCTAGAAAGGATTCATCACTCTAGATGCCATTTGGAAAGGATTTACCATTAAGAAAATTTGTGATTCATGGGATGAGGTCAAAATATCAACATTGGCCGGGCGCAGTGGCTCAAGCCTGTAATCCCAGCACTTTGGGAGGCCGAGACGGGCGGATCACGAGGTCAGGAGATCGAGACCATCCTGGCTAACACGGTGAAACCCCGTCTCTACTAAAAATACAAAAACTAGCTGGGCGAGGTGGCGGGCGCCTGTAGTCCCAGCTACTCGGGAGGCTGAGGCAGGAGAATGGCGTAAACCCGGGAGGCGGAGCTTGCAGTGAGCTGAGATCTGGCCACTGCACTCCAGTCCGGGCGACAGAGCGAGACTCTGCCTCAAAAAAAAAAAAAAAAAAAAAAAAATCAACATTAACAGGAGTTTGGAAGAAAATGATTCCAGTCCTCATGAATGACTTTGAGGGTTTCAAGATTTTAAAGGAGAAAGTCACCACAGATGTGGTGAAAGTCACAAGAGAACGCGAATTAGAAGTGGAACTTGAAGATGTGTCTGAATTGCTGAAATTGCGAGATAAATACTTGAATGAGAAGTGGCTTCTGATGGGTGAACAAAAAATGTGGTTTCTGAGATGGAATCTACTCCTGGTGAAGACACTGTGAAAATTGTGGCAATGACAACAAAGAATTTAGAATGTTACATAAATTTAGTTGATAAAGCAGCAGCAGGGTTGAAGAGAATTGTAATTTTGAAAGAAGTTCTGAAGGTAAAATGCTATCAAATATCATGACATACTATGGAGAAATCTTTCATGAAAGGAAATGTCAACTGATGGAGCAAACTTCACCATTGTCTTATTTTAAGATATTGTGACAGGCACACCAACCTTTGGAAATCACCACCTTGATCAGTCATCAGCCATCAACATTAAGGTAACACCCTTCACCACCAAATTAACTTGCTGAAGGCTCAGGTGATTGTTAGCATTTTTTTAGCAATAAAGTATTTTTAATTGAGGTATGTACATTGTTTTTTAGATATATGTTATTGCACATTTAATAGATCATAGTGTATTGTAAACATAGTTCATATTCACTGGGAAACCAAAAAATAAATTGTATGACTTGCTTTACTGCAGTGGTCTGAAACTGAACCCAAAATATCTTCCAGGTATGGGTGTATTTGAAATCATATATGTGATAAGGAATTAGTATTCAGAACATAAAAAGAATTCCTACAATTCATCATCAACAAGGAAAAATTTTCTAAAATAGAAAGAGGTAAAGGACTTGAACAGACATTTCTCCAAAGATGATACACAAATTAGCAAGAAGCACATGAAAACATTCTCAGCGTTACCAATAAGTCTGAAAAACTGAACAAAAACTACAGTGAAAAACAACTTTATAACCATTACAATGGCCATTAAAAGCAGAAAATGACATGTATTGTCAAGGATATAAAGAAATTGGAAGCCTTGTAATTTACTGATGGAAATGTGAAATGGTGCAGCCTCAGTAGAAAGCAGTACAGCAGTTCCTCAAAAAGTTAAAAAGATTTATTACATGATTCAGCAATTCCACTGCTGGATATATGCCTCAAAATTTCAAAGCAGAGCTCAGATGGTTGTACACCCATGATTGTAGCAGCATTATTCACAATAGGTAAAAGGTGGGGAGAAAACCCAAATGTCCATCCATTGATTAATAGATAAGCAAATTATGGTTTATATAATTAACTATTACTCAGCCTAAAATATTAAATATTATTACATATTTTATAATTATTGTATAAGAATAATAAATAGTAGTTGGTTTCTGATACCATTCTCCAGTAAAAGGAACAAGGGCTCCTTGGGCAGATGTCTGATTCTAGGACTGGGATAGAGAATATACAAGGTGAGCCTGAAGCATCTTGTACTGCCAGAAAGTAAAAACGTGGGTAACACATACACACACACAGATACACAGACACAGACACACACACACACACACATACACACACAAATAAGGATATACCTAAGGATGCAAGGAAAAAACTAAAAGAGCTCCTACCAATGGCCAAAGCTGAAATACTTTGTGTAAAAAAGAAATAACTCAAATCACAAAATACATACCCATGTGTCCATCCTGATATTTTAAAAAAAATGCTTAGATAAATAAACAGTGAAAAAGAGACAATTTTCTGTAAATTATAATTTCAACTAATTTATGTGGACACCCTTCTAGGAGATGTAGCACAAATCCTTACCCCTTAAGTATAGATTACATTTGGTAACAGGCTCCTAAAGAGTAACATTATGGAAAGTGGAGGTGGGGATGAATGTAACTTTACAGTGGAGAGAATTGGCAAACACGACCTCAATTAGGTGATCAAAGTTAACATAATCAGTTATGTCATATTGACAGATTTTTCCTCAATATGACATGATGCGGAAGACATGTCATCTCTGTAATCTTCCAAAAACACGTAAACCTGCTCTATGAGACAAACATTAGACAAATCTGAATTGAGGGACATTCTATGAAGGGCCTGACTACTTCTCTTTAAAATCATCAAGGTCGTCAAAAACAAGTAAACCAATACAGAGACACTAAACCTAAACTGGGTGACTTCTTGCTAAAATATAAAATTTAAATGGGATCCAGTGTCTCATAACAATACTCAAAATGTCCAGGATATAATGAATATAACTCATCATGTGAAATATCAGAAAACCACATCTTGAATGAGCAAAGACAATCAACAGATGCCAACACCAAGATGACTCAGCTGTTGGAATTATCTGACTAGAATTTTAAAGCAGACATCATTAGATGCTTCAACAAGCGATTATGAACACTCTTGAAACATATGAATAATATAACATCTCAGCAAAGACATAGAAGTTGTAAAAATAAACAAAATGAAAATTACAAAACTGAAAAAGATAAAATAACTAACACAAAAATTTCACTGGATTGGTTCCACAGGAAAATGTATATGGCGGGACAGAATCGGTGAACTTGAAAACAGATAAATAGATTGTCCTAATTGAACAACAAAGGAAAACAGACTGAAAGAACTAAAAGAATCATAACAGCTGTGACAATAACTAAAGATCTAACATTTATGTCATCAGAGTTCCAAAAAGAAAGTTGAATAGCAAATATAATTAAATGAAAAAAAGGCTGAAAATTTTCAAAATTTGTCAGAAAGCATAAACTTACAAAGCTAATGGGATTCGGCCGGGCGTGGTGGCTCAAGCTTGTAATCCTAGCACTTTGGGAGGCCGAGGCAGGCGGTTGACGAGGTCAGGAGATGGAGACCATCTTGGCTAACACGGTGAAACCCCGTCTCTACTAAAAATACAAAAAATTAGCCGGGCGTGGTGGCGGGTGCCTGTAGTCCCAGCTACTCGGAGGCTGAGGCGGGAGAATGGCATGAACCCGGGAGGTGGAGCTTGCAGTGAGCCGAGATCGCGCCACTGTGCTCCAGCCTGGGCGACACAGCCAGACTCCGTCTCAAAAAAAAAAAAAAAGCTAATGGGATTCTATGTCCCATTTTTTCATCTCCTGCTGAGTCTATAATTATTTCAAATAAAAAATTAAAAAACATAAAGTGGCAATCATCTCACATTCCTTTCTGTTTGTGATCACTTCAGAGGTATAAACCTATAAAAGAGTAGCCATAATTTATTAAATTCCTACTATGTATCACATCATATTATAATTTTATCCTCATAACAATCCTAAGAATTGATTATGGTAATTACAGTCATAATCACTTAATGTTTTAGGGATTACTAAGTACCAGGCATTGTGCTTGACAGTCATTATTACAACAAATCATCAAAACAATCACATAACATATATATAGGCACTACTAATTATCTCCCTTGTACAGATGAGGAAACTGCTGAAAAATGGGATTTATTAGTTTGTTCCAGGTCACATAATATACAAGTTTCACAGAGAGACAATCATCCAGAAAAAAAATTAACATTTTAAAAAGGCGAGTAATTTAAATTAAATCTATGATTATGTGAGAAAAAATAGGCCACATTAGCAAAGTCTATGCTATAGAATATCTTAGACAAAATGAGATTTAATCAATTCCTGTAAGGTTTTCACATTTTAAGCTGTATTGGGATGTTTTCTTAAAAAGCTTCAGCTAGGCTGTTAAAAGTTCTAAGTCTATGAGATAATAAACCTGACAAAGGAGTATAAGTTAATATCCATTCCTGTGCTAGTTTTGAGTAGTGTTTTTTTTCTTTTTTTGAGATGGAGTTTCACTCTTGTTGCCCAGGCAGGAGTGCAATGGCACAATCTCGGCTCACTGCAGCTTCCACCTCCTGGTTTCAAGCGATTCTCCTGCCTCAGCCTCCCGAGTAGCTAGGATTACAGGCATGCACCACCACGCCTGGCTAATTTTTGTATTTTTAGTAGAGATGGAGTTTCTTCATGTTGGTCAAGCTGGTCTCGAACTCCCGACCTCAGATGATCCACTCGCCTCGGCCTCCCAAAGTGCTGGGATTACAGGCATGAGCCACCACGCCTGGCCTTGCACAGTTTTAATAAGCATAGAGGGAGTTTTAAATATTAAGCAAACTAGTAGCATCATTCAGTTTCACAGAAGGCAGCATAGTATGGTGAAAAGACCACAAGCAGTAAGATCAGAGCTGAGTTCTCCTTTACTAGTTGGATGATATTGGCAAGTTACAATGCCTACATCTCAGATTTCTCATCTGAAGAATGCAGATAAGCACCCCTGTCCAAACTCACTCCACTGAGAACGTAATGCTGAAATGTTCTACAAACACCATGTTATAGTAAGAATATGCAACTTTAATGCTTGAACATGAAACGTAAATGCTTTGGATTGGATGACATGAGTCTTGGCAAGGAAAAGCTTTTCCATTCCTCTAAGCTATAAAATAAAAATTGCATCATCATAGTGGAGAAGAGAACTCATTACAAATCATTCAGTCTTCCCTTATTCATAAGATTGCTGACAAATTCTAGGTGATATTTTGGACAACAAAGATTATTATCTAAATATTATTTCTACTTAGTGCCAGTACATTCTTCAGTGAAATATGGACATACGTGCACAGATGCGAGCATGCATACGCATACAGAATATCACTTTTTATTACCTCTTTTCACTTTGAAAACTGATGGAGAAATATTAAGTGACAAAGCATCACTGATATTGATTCCACCTGTTGGGAAACTCTCTACAAACTTCTCTCGCTCTGGATCATATTGTCCTGTGTGTCTGTGTGTGCATGCGTGTGTTTGTGCTTGAGTGTATGTGTGTGTGAGAGAGAGAGAGCCGGCCAGGCATGGTAGCTTACACCTGTAATCCAAGGACTCTGGAGGCCGAGGCAGGCAGATCACCTGAGTTCAAGCGTTCAAGACCAGCCTGGCCAACATGGTGAAACCCCATCTCTACTAAAAATACAAAAATTAGTGAGGCATGGTGGTGCATGCCTGTAATTCCAGCTACTCAGTAGGTTGAGGCAGGAGAATCACTTAAATCCGGGAGGCGAAGGTTGCAGTGAGCTGAGATTGCACCATTTGCACTCCAGCCTGGGCAACAAGAGTGAAACTCCATCAAAAAAAAAAAAAAAAAAAAAAAAAAAGAGCCTACTAGTAGTTAAGGGTGGAATATAAAATTTAATAGAAATGTACAGTTACCTTTACCATTTTCGTCAAGTTGCTTTGTAAAATTTTTATTTCAGTACTAATCAAATAAAACTGGTAGGATAGCTTTTTTTCTCATGGCCAAGAGATACATTCAAATTGGGGTACAGAACCTTTTGTATAAGGTTTAAATTAACAGGTTCTCTATTTTACAGAGACTGTGAACTACTATTAGATAATTAACACATTATCTACTTTTTCTTCCAAATAAACCTACACTAGTAGTGACATGAAATTGCTCAGTAGGTGTCAGAACCAGTAATATTCACTTTATATGCTCCACGTCTTGTGTACATGTACAGACATGTATTTATACATATCTGACTTCCAAATGGTGTGTGCCTGTGGTCCTAGCTACTCAGGAGGCTGAGGTGCAAGGATTGCTTGGGCTTGGAAGGTCGAGGCTGTAGTGAGCCATGATCACACCACTGCACTCCAGTGTCCCCCTCCCAAAAAAGAATTTACTCTACCTTTACTGTATACCAATTTTGAGTATTTTATAGATACAAACTTAGTTATAAAAATAACAAAATACATACAACTGTATAGCATTTATGTGCCAAGCATATTTCTAAGCACAAAACTAGTTAATTCTTCATAATAATTTTATGAGGTACATGCACAATTATTACATTTTGACAGATATGAAAACAGAGATACATAAAGTAACTTGCACAAAGTCACCCAACTAGCAGGTTGCAGAATTGGGATTTGAATCCAGGCAACCTGGCTTCAAAGACTAATCATTCTGACCTATAAGTTATCACGTATCCCAAAATGGAATTTTATTGTATATTTGTATTTCAGTGTATTCCCTAGGAATACCAAAATTCTACCAAGGCCCAACAGCCACCTCTATGACTTCTCCAGGACCATATAGTGATTCATTTTTTAAAGACAAATATGAAGAGAACTAAGGTAAAACTTGATTTTTTTTGTCACACATAGGTTCTTAACCCTAGTACAGAACTGTATGGTATGTGGACTGAAGCTGGTGGCCTACCCTCAAAGCCTAAGTTGTCTTTACACTAGTCTAAAACCAATTGAATGAACCTCCTTCCCACAACAAGCTGTGGGAGGGATGAGAGCCTCAAATTGTAACCCTAAGAAGAGGCCAAAGAGAAAGAAAAATAAAGAATAGTTCCTGACCTTAGGAAGCTAGCCTGGCACTCACAGCTAGGCCAGGCTATTCTCCTATTGGACATAAACTATTTCATAGAATACAAACCATAGGGTAACTCTGGAACTGTGATAAAATGAGACAAAGCAAGACCACTTAATTTTGTCTAAGCAGAGAAAAAAACAAGGTCAATGTGCCACCCACGACATACCAACACCTCCCCAACCCTGCCCAGGCTATCCTTGTTCTAGTCTCCCCTCCTTATGGATAAGATTTATTGAGCTACCAACCATAAAATTGCCCGCATTTTCTGTCATCATCTGATCTAGAGTAAACCTTGTTTTCCTTGGACCCACCACCAAATCTTACAACCCAGTGTTTTTTCTAACACCCACTTACTGATACATTCCATGGTTCCCTGAAGTATGTTCTCTCTCACTGCAGTGAAGAACAAACCCAACTTCTTCACCTATAGGTATATCCTTGCCTTTGACTAGAGGCCACTGACATGACAGTTAGAGCAAAGGGGTCTGGCTTGCCCTCAGAGCAAACCCAGAAGCATCTTTCCTATTCTATCTAATGAAGGTAAAAGAAAGGTATAGGAGAAACTGCAAAATATCTGAGCCTCCTCTGTGAAATACCAGGAGTGATACACCCATGTCCCTGACTTTTTAATGCACAACAGTAGGCACAATTAAAAGTGGCCCAATCTCTGATTGTGACAGGGCACTGGGGAGAGTCAATAATTTCACAGAGGTCAAGATTAATGGTCTTGAAAAGTGTTAAAATAAGTCTGTACTTACCAGGCATACATTGAAAGTATCTCCTGATTTAAGTTTCCTTATAATAGTAAGTTGTCTGTTTCCCCATATCCTGTCAACTATTGCAACTGCAGAGAAAAGCAGGGAACATCTACCCCGTCTCTGGGAGGAAGATTTAACATTAGAGGAGAGTCCTGTCCAGACAGGAAAAGGAAAGAAAAAGCTCATAATTTCCTCCTCAGTTGATTGTAGAGGGGTATGAAACAGAAATACGAAAAGTTGGCACTGCTATAAACTTACCTCTCTGGGCCAAGATCTGAAGGAGGAGGCATGTTTAATAGTGGAAGAATAAGTCACAGACAGAACTTCTGTCCACTTTTGGTTTATACTTGTGCAAGATCACATCCATCCAACCACCTGGGATGGAAGAGTGGATAGGCAGCAATAATGAGACAGAGTTAGCATTTTCTAGTTACTCTCAGTTCCCACGTGGCATGGAGGGGACCAAGAAGTTCTCTCTTGTACTAGAGGTATGAATGTGACCTTTTCAGAGTCTGCCAAAGGGAGAAGCATAGCCTCTGTTTCCACATGCAACAAAGGCAAAGTCAGCTCTGGACAAGGGTCTGATCAACCACATCCCATTATCCTGAATCAGGGCACTCCACTCCCACCCCAGCCACAATTAATAATGTAATCCCATATATACCTAGATGACATTGTGGAAGGGTAGGTAAGAAATATGAAATACAATCTAACACACACAGGAGGCTGTTATTTCTAAATGGTGCTTAAATTATTGAATAGCACTGAGATAACTGGATTGATTAGAATTGAGAATTTTGTTTCCCTGCAATCTTGTGTAGTGAAGGTAGACTCGAGATTATGAACAGCATAATTATAAACACTAAGAAAGATATACTTTCTTTGCACATTTTAGTATAGTCTTAGTAAATCTGCATGAGTGTATAAACATATACAAACATAATTGTAGAAAATAAATCAAAACATTAACAGTGCTTATTCTGGGGTAGGTGGGTGGTATATGGATTTTGTGTTTAATTAATGAATTTTTTCAGTATTGCCCAAATGTCCCCCAATGAACATGTTACTTTTGCAACAATAAATAAATCAATTTTTAAACAGAGGCACTCTGAAACTTTTATTCATTTTATTTTGCAGTGAAAGAACATGAAATATCTTTTCAAAATGGTAAAGTGATCACTTTCAATGAATGATTTAATAGGAAAAGAGAATCATACACTGTAATTATGGCTTACACAATTACATGGAACAATATGTGCAACTTTTGAAAATACTATGCCTAACACTTCATTGATAAACAATAACCTCAATATAACTAAGTTTCATTATTTATCACAGTTACATAAAATACAAGAGCCTATGAACAAGCTGTTATTAACAATAAATGTAGTTTTGCCTGAAATTCTTATCTATATGCAGGCCTCTTAAGCATTCAAGTTTTAAATTCTACTGCATTGTTATTGCAAAATGAAGCAGGCACAACAAATTAAATCCACTAGCTAAAGGACTAAGTAAACAAAAATAGAAAAAGAAAAACAACAGCAAAAACCCTTGGGTTGCTTCCCAAGATTTTTTTTCCAAACAAATATTGATCTCACTTAGCATTTCTGATAGTTTCATAGCCACAGATGAATAGCTACATGACAAAAAGACTTCAGAAGGATGAAGCTACACAACACTATACTAGTGTTTTAAATTATTTACCACAGTGTACGTTTCTTGAAAACATTCTACTACTAAAATGCAAATTAATTAGTTTTTGAACTTTTCTTATATTTTTGAAACGTATGTTTTAACTGACACTACAAGAAAAGTACAGAATACAAGACTTCTTATACCTTGAGTAACTATATCTAGGGCAGTTAATTTCAGGGCCATATGTACTCTGCTCTAACGATCAATGTCTTCTACTAATGCCTCAAGGTTTTTGCAACAAGCTTTAACTTCCTCAATTGCAGCCATCCAATTATCATAAATAATTTTGTCATAAATTGCATCATTAACTTCTCTAACTACCCCCTCCTGCTGAGATTCAAGTGCATCACCTGAGAAAAATAATACTGATCTTGGAATTATGTAAGTACGTAAATTGTGACCAAGTAAAAAATCATCATTTCCATCCCTTCCATTTGAGGTGATTCCATGAGGAGAGAAAAATTGAAAAATGAATCCTTGGGAAAATCTTCAGTTACAGTTCGGATTGTTCCCCAGATTCGATGTTTCTGTTTCTTCTTGATGGTTTTCAAAGTGACATTCTTTCCTTCATTCCAATCTATCTCACAGCCTGTGGAGTACTCAATCGCAGTTCCCCTATAGGGATGGGGATCATAATATGCTAGCTTTGACTTCAGCACATAGGTCTTTGTCAACAACTCATTTTTGAAATATTCATTGGTTTGAAGTGAAATTCTAGTGTGAAACTGAGGGGCTCGCCAGGATCTGAAAGCTTAACTTTAATATCTGTCAGGAGCTTCAGAATAGGCTCATCATATTCTAATCAAAGGAGTGAGTGTATCAACGTTTTTTAAAACAGTCAGCCAAAATCAGGAATTCCCTTAGGATCCTCCTCTTCTTTATTCTCTTCTCCTGTAGCCTCAATGTCATCCTCCTCCTCTTCCTCCTCCTCCTCCTCCTCCTCCTCAACAGCATAATCATAATAATAGTCCTCATAACCATCATCCTCATCCACATACTCATGTACCATACCCTCCTCATTACCATACATCTCTTCATCACACATTTCCTCATCATCATAGTCCTCAGAGTCTGATTTATATTCACATTCCTCTTCTGTAGGTTCATAGATTGCATTGATGATCTGACGTCTTTTTTCCAGTAAGGGTTGGTACATTTCAGCAAACTTTCTTTCAATGTCATGAAATTCCCTCAGGAATTTGGATTCTAAATTGGCTGCTCTAGTTTGAAGCTTTTTCAGGGCTAACACACGGTACTTAACTTTCACAGGTAGACTTTCAACAAAGTCTGTATCTAAAACATAACCGATAAGTCCTTTTGGACGGTCTGGGTCTGAGTCCTTATCAGTATCTCCACCTTTTTTCCCATCTTCCCCAGACCCAGCAGCAGTATCTTCACCATTTTCCCCTTCTTCCCCGAGCCCAGCTGCGGCTTCTTCACCGCACTTCCCATCATCTCCAAGCCCAGCAGCGGCATCTTCACCGCGCTCTGGGTGTTCCCCGGGCCCTTCCACCATTATCTGATTACCAGCCTCTTGTTGACTGGATTCTGACAGCTCCTTGTGGTTCGCTGACTCGGCCATTTTTTCAAAGGACCGTACACGCCTAAGGTGGCTACCACAGAGATCGGGAGACCAACCTCTGCAGGAAAAGACTCACCGAAATATCAGAAGCGGCGGTGGTCGGACCTAGCAGTGGCGTCCGGACTGAGGGAACGACGATCAAGGCTGCCTCGGGGATAAAAGGTGGTGCTGAGGTTTTGAGAATCGGATTGAAGCAGTGGCGGCCTGGGCTGGGTGCAGAGGGCGGCGACGGCTGCGCTGACCGATTCTGCAGGAGAGAGCCAGAGACTGCAGAGAGCCGCAGTGGGCAGACCTCCTCCGCAAGCAGCTACTGCTGCAAGAAAAAAACGGTGCCGCAATATGATTACGCAGCTGTCACTTGCCTAAAATTTCTTGGTGCAAATAGATTGCTGCGTCACCTCCTTCCCTCCCACAACTCTGCTCTAATCTCATTTGCTGCACTGTAGTGACTGACAAACCCAGAGCCAGTAAATTATTAGATCTATCAAGTTTTCAACTCTGCTCACCTTCCCAGACTCTCTAATATGGCTGATTCATCCACCTCCTCCTCGTCCTCTAGCCCGTCTCCCGTGGAGTTTTCTGGAATCCCATTGCGTTTATTAGTTCATTTCATCCAACTTTTAACCGATATTATACATTTATGCTTTCCAGAGAGCTCAGAGAAAATGCAACTAAAATGTCGAACAATGAGAGAGGACAAGGCACCCACCCATCCTAAATCAATCTCTTTGATTTTAGATCGGGAATCTGGGGAGGGGAGAGTTGGATGGTGGAAGAGCTGATAAACAAACGCTTCAAAGATTAAGAACACCAGGAATTAGCATTGATGGTCTTTAGGTGGTGTGTCAGTTATTTAAATATTCTATATTATGTTTGTCTGTATTTTTCACAACCTATACGATTTTAGATTGAAAAATTCTCGAAACATTTCCTGTGAGGGGAGGAGGAGGAAGTCCGATGGCAGTGGGGGCGAATGAGGGCCTGTTATGAAAAACCAGTATGGTGTATACAACTACGTGACAAGTAAACATACCAGACAATTCACCACAATTAACCAGCTGCCTGGCTTATAAATAACCCCAGTTCCAATACTGACTTTCTGCTTCTCCTTAATGCTGGCTTTAATAACCTTTAGAAATATGCATATATATAAAAGCCAAAATGGAAAGTTATATTTATTCTTAGAAATCATAACATTTGCTTGATGCTTTTGAGTTAATTGGAAATAATCTAAATCTCAGCATTAAAGAAATGGTTAAACTATTTGATAAGGCATTCATAGGGTGGAATGCTTTGCAGTAATTAAAATTTCCTCTCTATAGTAATCATTGGTGAGGTTTATTTTGTTCATATTTCTAATTTGGATCATTTATTAATTGAACAATTTTTAAAAATTTTAAGTGACTATTATTTTTCAGATTTAAAGAAAAATTTGTTACTATCACAGATATTAAAACTGTTTACATACTGTTGTATTTATTTCTAGATTCTGTCAGTTTGTAGATAATTTTTCCTTTTACTTATTTTATTCCTGTGTACTACATATCATTACAGTATTTACAAAATCAAATTTTGAGACTCATATCTCAGTGTGGTGATTCCACAGTTATGAGTCCCATCCACTCTAAGTTTCCCTTTTCTATTTCTGTAGTTGCAATATTCCTTGTAGTTTTCAGATAATAAATACTATTTATGCTCATTTTAGAAAATTTGGAAAATGAGATAATTTTTAGAGTACCACAGAAATCACTAGAAGCCTCACAACTCATAGAGCACCAGTGTGGACATTTTGGTACTTTTCTTTCTAATTTGCTTATATATATATGTTTGTGTTTAGGCTGGAGGTTTTGAAAAATAAAATTGGAATAAACGGTTTTAACAAACTTTTCCCTCTTGTTAGTATATTGCAATATTTTTAAGCACTCTCCAAAATGTGATACATTATTTAAATGAAATGTATTGTTATTTAAATATATTATACAGTTAAACTATTAGAAAGGACAAAGAGAAAGTATTTTTATCTACTTTTAAGAATGAAGAGTCCTCAGAGTCATACAGGTATTCACAGAAACCACAAGGGAAATGCTCTGTTTTGTTACATAAAACAAAAAAGATGTGACTGCAAAGGCATAGACAACAAAAGAAAACATAGATAAATTGGACTTTTTCAAAATTAGAAGTTTTTGTGCATCAAAAAATACTATCAACAGCTTTAAGAGACAATTTTTTGGAGAAAATATTTGCAAATCATATATATGATAATAAGAGATTAATTTCTAAAATATATAAAGGACTTCTACAAATCAATAACCAAGAAAAGGAAAACACACCAATTCAAAAATGACCAAAGGACTTGAATAAAGATTTCTACAAAGGAGAGAAACAAGTGGCCAGTAATGACGTCAAAATATGCTCAACATCACTAATTAGGGAAATACAATTCAAAACCACAGTTACATACTACATTCATTAGGATAGCTATCATTAGAAAACACACACACACACACAGAAAATAAGTGTTGATGAAGACATGGAAAATTGAAACTCTTGTGCATTGCTGAGAATTGTAAAATGGTACAGCCATAATGGAAAACAGTATGGCAGTTCCTCAAAATATTAAACGTAGAATTACCATATAATTCAGCAATTCCACTTCTGGGTATATACCCAAAAAGTTGAAGGCAGGGTCTCAAACAAGTATTTGTATATCCCTGTTCATAGCAGCATTATTCACAATAAACAAAAGTTAGAAACAGCCCAAAAGCCCATTGATGGATGAATGGATAAATAAAATGTAATATATATGTGTAAATATATAACATTTTTCATTATATATAATATGTATAACATATATGCATAACATATATATAATGTGTATTATGTAAATATATATATATATAATGAAAGGAATTTTTAAGCTTTAAAAGGAATGCAATTTTGACACATACAACAAGGTTGAACCTTGAAAACATTAAGTGAAAATGCCAGATAAAAAAGAACAAATATTGTATGATTCTACTTAAATTAGGTATCTAGAGCAGTCACATTCACAGAGACAGAAAGTAGAAATATGGTTTTCAGAGACTTGGGGTAGAGAGGAAAGGAAGTTATTGTTTAATGTGTATGGAGTTTCAGTTCAAGGAAAAGAAAATATTCTGGAGATATGTGGTGATGACAGTTCACAACAGTGTAATTGTACTTAATGCTCCTGAACTGCAGACTTAAAAATAGGTAAAATGGTAAACATTATGTTATGTATGTTTTATCATAATATAAAGTGTAGAGAAAAATATTTTTAAAAACCATATTCAACATAGTACTGGAAGTCCTACCCAGAGCAATTCTGCAAGAGAAATAAAGGACATACATATTGGAAAAAAAAGTTGCTAATTTATATCTTTGTTCACAGAAGACCTTATCTTACATTTAGAAGAAACTAAAGACTCCACAAAAAACTGTTAGAACTAACAAACAAATTAAGCAAAGTTGCATGAAGCAAAATCAACATACATAAATTAGTAGCATTTCTGTATGCCAGCAGCAGGCAATTAAAAAAATCAAGACAACAATCCCATTTACAATAGCTACAAGAAAATAATACAACATCTAGGAATAAATTTAACCAAAGAAGTGAAAGATCTGTACAATAAAAATTATAAAAACACTAATGAAAGAGATGAAGAGAACCCCAAAATGGAAAGATATTCCATGCTTATGGATTAGAAGAATCAATATTGTTAAAATGTTTATAGGACCCAAAGAAATCTACATATTCAATGCAATCTCTATCAAAATACCAATGACATTCTTCACAAAAACAGAAAAAAGTATCCTAAAACTTTTATGAAACTACAAAAGATCCCAAATAGCCAAAATGATCCTGAGCAAAAAGAACAAAGCTGGAGGCATCACACTACCTGATGACAAAATGTACTACAAAGCTGCATGGTAGTGTCATAAATATAGACACAACAAACCAATGGAACAGAATAGAGAACCCAGAAATAAATCCACACTTTTACAGCCAACTCATTTGCAACAAAGGCACCAAAAACATACATTAGGGAAAGGACAGACTCTTCAATAAATGATGCTGGGAAAGCTGGATATTTGTATGAGAAAGAATAAAACTGGACCTCTATCTCTCACCATATACAGAAATCAAATAAAAAGGAACTAAAGACTTAAATGTAAGACCTGAAACTATGAAACTACTAGACAAAACTGAGAAGAGGCGTTAGGACATTGGTCTGAGCAAAGATTTTCTTTTTGTTTTTTTTGAGACGGAGTCTTGCTCTGTCGCCCAGGCTGGAGTGCAGTGGCGGGATCTCAGCTCACTGCAAGCTCCGCCTCCCGGGTTCACGCCATTCTTCTGCCTCAGCCTCCCGAGTAGCTGGGACTACAGGCGCCCACCACCTCGCCAGCTAGTTTTTTGTATTTTTTTAGTAGAGACACGGCTTCACCGTGTTAGCCAGGATGGTCTCGATCTCCTGACCTCGTGATCCGCCCGTCTCGGCCTCCCAAAGTGCTGGGATTACAGGCTTGAGCCACCGCGCCCGGCCCAAAGATTTTCTTTTTAAGCCCTGGAAAGCACAGGCAACAAAAGCAAAAGTAGACAAATGGGAATACATTAAGCTAAAAAGCTTCTTCACAGCAAAGAAAACAAACAATAGAGTAAAGAGACAACTTACAGAATGGGAAAAATATTTTCAAAATATCCATCTAACAAGGGAGTAATAACCAGAATATATAAGAACTCAAACAACTCAATAGAAAAAAACACAAATAATTTGATTAAAAAATAGCAAAAAATATGAATACACATTTCTCAAAAGAAGATACGTGAATGAATGGCCAGAGTATATGAAAAAAATGCTCAATATTTCTAGTCATCAGGGAAATGCAAATCAAAACCACAATGAGATATAATCTCATCCCAGTTAAAATAACTATTATCAAAAAATACATGAATAACAAACGCTGGCAAGGATGCAAAGAAAAGGAAACTCATATACCCTGTTGAAGGGAATGTAAATTAGTACAGCCACTATGGAAAACAGTATGAACATTTCTCAAAAAGCTTAAAATAGAACTACCATATGGTCCAGCAATCCTACTGCTGGGTACATGTCCAAAAGAAAGAATATCTGTATATTGAAAAGATCTCTGCATTCTCATGTTTATTGTAGCACTATTAACAAGACTCAAGATATGGAATCAACCCACGTCCATCAGTAAAAGATAAAGAAAATATGACACATGCACACAAAGGAATATAATTCAGCTATAAAAAGAATGAAATTCTGTCATTTGCAACAACAGGGGAGGAACTGCAGAACATTGCGTTAAGTGAAATAAGCCAGGCACAGTAAGATGAGTATCACATGTTCTCACTAATATATGGGAACTAAAAAACTCATCTCATGCATGTAGCGAATAGAATAGTGATTATCAGGCTGGGAAGGGTAGAGTGGAGGGAAATGTTAATTAATGGGTACCAAAATACAGTTAGATAGAAGGAATTAGTTCTAGTGTTCAACCACACAGTAGAGTGACTACTACTAGTAATTTATTGTATATTTCAATATTGCTATAAAAGAAGATTTTGAATGTTCCCAACACAAAGAAATGATAAATACTTATTATTTATCAGGTGATGGATGTCCTAATTATCCTGATTTTACCAATACACATTTTGTGCATGTATCAAAATATTACATGTATCCCATAGATATTTACAATTACTATGAATCAACAAAAAAATTTTTTAAGAAGAAACCCTGGCCAGATGCAGTGGCTCACACCCATGATTCCAACACTATGGTGGGCCAATGTGAGAGGGGCACTTGAGCCCAGGAGTTTGAAGTCAGCCTGGGAAACATAGTGAGACCTCCATCTATACAAAAAAGTAAAAAATAAAAAATAGCCAGGCATGTTGGTATACACCTGTGGTCCCAGCTACAGTGGAGGCTTAGGTAGGAAGATTGTTTGAGCCCAGGATGCCAAGACTGCAGTGAGCCATGATTGTGCCACTGCACTCCAGCCTGATTGACAGTGAGACCTGTCTCAAAAAAATAAAAAGGTCCCATCAGTATTTGCTTGGCAAAAAATAGATGTTCAATAAACTTTTAGCAAATGAATAAATAAATTTAAAAAACCCAAACCAACAAGCAAAAAACATAAATAACATCTTAAGTAAAATGAGACCTAAGAAAAATGGGTGAAATATAGATACCCAAAACACATATATAGATACAAATCTAATAAATGATTAATATATAAAGAAAATTGTCAATGGCTAAAATTAAAATGTCTAACAATTCAAAATTTTGGCAAAGATGTAGAGCAATTTGGACTCTTAGATATTGCTAATGGGAGTGTAAACTGGTATAAAAACTTTAAAAATTGCTGGCAGTATCTACTAAATCTAAACACATGCCTCCCCTAGGATGCAGCAATGACCTGCTTATGTAAATACACAAAAAGGCTTGTACAATAATGTTCATGTCAGTTTTATTTGTTTTTAAAATAATTCTACTTGGGCTTATTTTGTGTATCATGTAATGCACCCGTTTCAAGTGCATGAATGAATGATTTTTAAAATTATATTTACCAATTGCGGGCAGAGCAAGATGGCTAAATAGAACTCCCCAGCAATCATTTCTCCCATGGGAACATTAAACTGAATAACTTTCCATGCATAAAATACCTTCATAAGAAGTAAAAAATCAAATGAGATATCAGAGTTTCTGGTTTTAGCATAACAAAAAGAAAAGATGCATTGAAGAGGGAAAGAAGAACAGTCTTGCATTGCTTACACCCCCATCCCAATCCCAGGCAGTGCAGCCCAGAGAGAGAAGCTGTACACCCTAGAAAGGGAGAGAAAAGTGAGTGTGGGACTTTGCTTTGGAACTCAGTGCTGCCCTATCTCATAGTGTCACAGTGGAACACAACACCAGACAGATTTCCACAGATTCTCCTGGAGAGAGCATTTAAATCAGTTCTGGGCCAGAGGTGAATCTACTGCCCTGGTGGGAGGAGTTAAAGTCCTGGCCCACTTTATGACTGGCTAACTACAGTAGCCTTGGGCCTCAAATAAATTTCAGTGGCAACCAGGTAACTAGTGACTGAGATCCTTGGGCAAGCCTAAGTGTGGTTCTGCACTGGTCTGGAGGCTGTAGACTTGGGATGTGACCCAGCATGACACAAGCGGTGGCAACCAAGGGAGTGCCTGCATCACCTCTCTCCCAACTCCAGACAAGTAATGACAATAGTAAGTCTTTACTTATCAACAATAACATTAAACATTGAAATTTAAAATTTTTCAAATAAAAAATGTAGTTTCTGAATGGATAACGATCCAGACTCAACTGTATGCTGTCTGCAAGAAACTCATTTTACTTAATCCATAAAGACAAACATAGACTTAAAATGAAGGGATAGAAAAAGATACTTTATGCAAATATAAACCATAAAAGAGCAAGAATAGCGTATTTATATCAGATAAAACAGATTTTAAGTCAAAAACTGTAAAAAGAGAAAAAGAAATTCATTATATTCTATAATGATAAAGAGGTCAATTCAGCAAGAGGATATAGCAATTGTAAACATACATGTGACCAATATTGTAGCACCCAAACATATAAGCAAATATTAATACATCTAAAGGGAGAGATATATTGCAATACAATAACAGCAGGACACTTCAAAACCTCAGTTTCAATAATGGACCTACCATCCAGACAGATAATCAACAAACATTGGACTTAATCTGTACTATAGACCAAATGAATGTAATAGATATTTACAGATATTACATTCAATAGCTGCAGAATCACATTCTTTTTAACAGCACATGAAACAACCTCCAGGATGTACCATATGTTAGGCCACAAAAATTGTCCCATAAAATTTTTAAAAAGTCCAAATCATATCAAGTGTATTTTTCTGATTACAAGGAAATAAAACTAGAACTCAATAACAAGTGGAGCTTTGGAAACTATACAAATACATGGAAATTAAACAACATGCTCCTGAATGACCAATAGGTCAATAAAGAAATTAAGAAGAAAAATTTAAATTTTATTGATACAAATGACAATGGAATGCAACACACAAAAACCTATGGAATACAATAAAAGCAATACTAAGAGATAGCCTAATAATGCATCTTAAGAACTAGAAAAGCAAGAACAAACCAAACTCAAAATTTGTAGAAGAAAAAATAATAAAAATCAGAGCAGAAATGACTAAAACTGAGACTAAATTATTTTACCAAGTTGTGCAATTAAAACCATGGATCAGTTTTAGAACACTTTCATCATCTCAATATATCTTTCATAAATAATTACTGTTACACTTCTTACTCATGCTATAGGTACCACTAATTCACTTTTTGTCTTATAGCTTTGCCTTTGTGGGTATTTCTTATAAATAAAATTATACAACATGTTATCTTTTTTTTTTCACTGACTAATCTGGGACTCTTTTTCATCTTTACTTTTTTTAAAATTATACTTTAATTTCTATGGTACATGTGCAGAATGTGCAGATTTGTTATATAGGTATACATGTGCCATGTTGTGAACTGTCATCACCATATATCTCCAGAATATTTTCTTTTCCTTGAACTGAAACTCCATACACATTAAACAATAACTTCCTTTCCTCCCTACCCCAAGTCTCTGAAAACCATATTTCTACTTTCTGTCTCTGTGAATGTGACTGCTCTAGATACCTAATTAAGTAGAATCATACAATATTTGTTCTTTTTTATCTGGCATTTTCACTTAATGTTTTCAAGGTTCAACCTTGTTGTATGTGTCAAAATTGCATTCCTTTTAAAGCTTAAAAATTCCTTTCATTATATATATAATATATTTACATAATACACATTATATATATGTTATGCATATATGTTATACATATTATATATAATGAAAAATGTTATATATTACACATATATATTTTCTGCAGAAAATCAGGCTTTCATGGATGTTTTCCTTCCAGAACCAGAAGTTTCTATCTTGTTTCTTTTCTTTTTTTGAAGTCTTCGGGTAGAATATTAAATTTATACTTAACTAAGTTCTGGGCATTATGAAATAGGTATCCATATTTTCCCAATTAATTAATTTCTCAAAATAACTAGTCCTAATACAAAGTTGGAGGTTCATTTTTTCCCCTAGGGTATGCATTTATGATTTGTAACTAGATACTGAGCATTAAAGGAAAATATAATTTGTTCTCCAAGTATATATTATTGCTACGTTTACAATTTTTTAACAAAACCACAAATAGTTCATCAATATAGAAATGATTAAGGCACCATGGTTATTAAAATTATAAAGTAAGGCTTTATCATGTGTACATTCTGGATTAGAAAATTACTGAGATGAGACATCTTTCCATTACCTTACTTTATTAATGAGGACTCTGGGATCTATCTCCCATCTTGTTTTTCAATAACCTTTTAACTCTGAAAGTAATTTCACTCTATGACACCGGACATAGGCTGTGATTGAGATGGGGCCATGGAAGTGTCAGCTTGTAACAAGGCTCACCTGCAGGGGAAAGGGCAAAGGATCAAGGAATAAGGGCAAGGGGCCAGGGGCAAGGCTGGGGGCCAAGCATGCAGTGAGTAAATTCAGTCCCTCCAGGTAGGCCGGGCTAGAAGTGGCAGCTGCTGGCAACAGCTGGTTGTCAGTCAATCATGTTGGTGTCCCCTCAGATCCCTAGCTGAGTCAACAGTAACTGCCCCCAGAGGACCTGCAGCCAAAGTGTCAGGTGGAGGAGGTGAAGGAGGGGCAAGAGGTATCCTCTTTACAATGGCTTTGGATATATATTCAGAAGTGGGGTTCCTGGACCATGTGGTAGTTTTGGTTTTACTTTTTTGATAAATTTCCATTCTGTTTCCCATGGTGTCTTCACCA
Organism: Trachypithecus francoisi; assembly: GCF_009764315.1. Classification (NCBI taxonomy): domain Eukaryota; kingdom Metazoa; phylum Chordata; class Mammalia; order Primates; family Cercopithecidae; genus Trachypithecus; species Trachypithecus francoisi. Next base: position 110,521 of record NW_022680535.1, on the reverse strand, counting down.
ATTGTATTCCCACCAACATTGTACAAGAGTTTGCTTTTCTTCACATCTTTGCCAACATTTTTTATTTTTTATTTTTGGATAAAGGCCATCCTAAGAGATGTGAGGTAATATCTCATGTGATTTTGATTTTCATTTCTCTGAAGATTAGGGTTGTTGAATATCTTTTAATATATCTCTTGGCTATTGGTATATCTTATTTGGAGCAATGTATCTTCATTTCCTTTGCCCACTTTTTAATAGAATATTTTTGTGTGTATGTGTGCTTGACTTGGAAGTTTCTTTTTTATTTGGATATTACTTCTTATCAGATAATACATTGTTTACAAATAGCTTTTCTCATTATGCATGTTGCCTTTTCATTTTGTTGGTTGCTTGCTTTGCAGAAGTTTTTTAGATTGATATATTCCTACTTGTCTATTTTTCCTTTTGTTGTGTGTGCTTTTGATGCATTATTCAAGACATCATTGCCAAGACCAATGCCCAGAAGTTTTTTCTCTATCTTGTTTCTAGGAGTTTTACAGTTCCAAGCCTTACATTTAAGCCTTTTATTAATTTTGAATTTATTTTTGTGTGTGGTGTGAGATAATGGTTCAAGTTCATTCTTTTTCATATGGATATCCAGTTGTTTCAACATCATTTATTGAAGAGACTATCATTTCTCCATTATGTATTCTTGGCATCAGTTGATCATATTTTTGTGATTTTATTTCTGGGTTCTCTAGTTTGTTCCATTCATCTGTGTTTTTATTTTTACATCAGCATTATATTGTTTGGATTATTGTACCTTTATAACATATATTAAAATCCAGAGGTATGATGCTTCCAGCTTTATTCTTGCTCAAAATTGCTTCGGTTATATTCAGCCAAAATATTTTGTGGTCTTTTGTGGTTCCATATAATTTTAATTATTTTCTATTTATGAAAAGAACATTATTAGAATTTTTGATAGGATTGCATTAAATTTGTAGATTACTTTGACTAGTGCTGTCATCTTAATATTAAGTCTTACAATGCATGAATATGCAATATCTTTTCATTTGTTTAAGTCTTTTTACATTTCTTTTCACAGTGTTTTATAGTTTCCGTTGTACATTTATTTTGCCTTCCTGGTTAAGTTAACTTCTAACCAGCAGTGATATGCAAAGGGTAACTCATGGGACTTGGGTAAGACCCTTAAACTTGTTGGCATTAGGTACAATTCAGCACATTCCCACCTGTGATGGTGATGGGAAGAGGGCCCCTCTGTTCGAGAAAAGTAGAGGAAAAAGTGAAAGAATCTTTGTCTTGCAACTTATGTACCAACTTGGCCAAAGGGGATACAGCACCAAACAGCATCTTGGGGTCCACAATGCCAGTCCTTGGATCTTGGATGGCAATTTTGAACCTGCCCTGGATCAGAGGGAACCCAGTGCTTTGAAGGGTGAGTTCTAGGCCAGGCAGCATTCACCATACACTGACTGAAGTACCCTTAGGACTTAAGGGAACATTAGCAATAGTCTGGCAGTAATCCCTGTGGGCCTGTAGTGGTGGCCACAGAGTGAGGCTCCAGTAACTCTAGAAAAAGAAAGGAAGAGTAAGAAGGACTGCACTTTGTGGATTGAGTCCCAGCTCAGCCACAGTAAGCCAGAGAGCCTTCTAAACATTTTGACTGTGGTCACTGGCTCCTAAATGACACTGCTGGGCCAACTCAGGGACTAGGCTAAAGAGGACACCTTGAAGGAAAAGACACAAGTCTGGCTGGCTTTAGAACCTGCTGATTGCAGAGCCACAGGGCTTTGAGTGAACGGGGGAATAGCGAAGGAATATTTAAAGCAGGCCTTGAGTGAGACCCAGTGGTGTGCTGGCATCAGGTCTGACTTAGCATAATCCTAGTAGTTGTGGCCACAGGACAGAGAGACAGAGATTCCATTTGTTTGGGGAAATTAAGGGAAGATAACATAAGTCTTTGTTTGGTAATCCAGAGAATTCTCCTAGATCTTGTCTAAGACCGTCAAGATGGTACCACTGGTCATCAAGACCCACAGTGTTACTGAATTTAGGGTGCACCCTAATGTAGATACAGCTTAGATCGTAACATCCAAGTTTTTTTTTTTTCAGATATCTGGAAAGCCTTCAACAAAAGGACAGGCACAAAAAAGCTCAGAGTGTGAACACTAAAATAAACACCTAACTCTTCAATGACCTGTACAGACAAATGTCTACAAGTATCAAAACCATTGAGAAAAACATGGCAGCACCAAATGAAATAAATACAGTACCAGGGACCAATTCTAGAGAAACAGAGATATGTGACCTTTTAGACAGAGAATTTGAAATAGTTGTGTTGAGGAAGCTCAAAGAAATTTAAGATAACACAGAGAAGAAATTCAGAATTCTATCAGATAAATTTAACAAAGTGATCAAAATAATTACAAAGAATTAGGCAGAAATTCTGGGAGTGAAAATGCAATTGCTACACTGAAGAATGCATTAGAGTCCTTTATAGCGCAATGGATGAAGGAGAAGAAAGAGCTAATGAGCCTGAAGAAGGCTATCAGAAAATACATAGCCAGAGGAGACAAAAGAAAAAGGAATTTTAAAAATGAAGCGTGCCTATAGAATCTAGAAAATAGCCTCAGGATAGCAAATCTAAGAGTTACTGGCCTTAAAAAGGAGATAGAGAAAGAGATAGGGATAGAAAGCATATTCCAAGTAATAATATTAGAGAACTTCAAAGGCTAGGGAAAGGTATCAATATCCAAGTTCAGGAAGGTTATAGAACACCAAGCAGATTTAAGCCAAAGAAGACTACCTCAAGGCATTTAATAATCAAACTCCCAAAAGTCAGGATAAAGAAAGGATATCAAAAGCAGCAAAAGAAAACAAGCCAATAACACACAATGAAGCTCCAATACATTTGATAGCAGACTTTTCAATGGAAACTTTACCAGCTAGGAGAAAATGGCATGGTATATTTAAAGTGCCAAAAACAAAGCAAAACAAAACGAAACAAAACAAACAAACAAAAAAAACACCCTCTTACCCTAGAAGAGTATAGTTAGCAAAAATATCCTTCAAACATGAAGAGAAATAAGGACTTCTCCAGACAAACAAAAGCTGAGGAATTTTATCAACACCAGACCCATTCATAAAAAATGCTAAAAGGAGTACTTCAATTAGAAAAAAAGGACATGAATAAACAGTAAGAAATAATCTGATTGTACAAAACTCACAGATAATAGCAAGGGCAGAGAAACACAAATAATATTATAACACCATAACTGTGGTGTCTAAACAACTCTTAAGTAGAAAGACTAAATGATAAATGAATGAAAATAATAAATGAAACTTTTCACAACATGGACAGTACAATAACATATAAAAAATAAAAAAGCTAGGAAGTGAAATAAAAAGGCAAAATGTTTATGTTTTTGTTTTGCTTGTTTGTTGGTTTGTTTATACCAACATGTTATTATCAGCTTAAAATAATGGAAAACAAAATAATATTTGCAAGCCTCATGGTAGCATCATATATAAAATAAAATTAAAACACAAAAAATTAAGTCATATTACTAGAAGAAATTACTTTTAATAAAGAAAGAAAGGAAGAAAAGAAGGAAGACAAGACCAAAAAACAACCAGAAAACAAATAGCAAAATAGTAGGAGTAAGTCCTTACTTACCAGTAATAACATTGACTATAAATGGACTAAATTCTTAAATCAAAAGACAAAGGGTGGCTGATTGGATAAAAAGCAAGACCCAATGATCTATTGTCAACAAAAACACCCTATACCTATAAAGACACACATAGACTGAAAATAAAGGGATAGAAAATGATTTTCTATGTCAATGGAAAACAAAAAAGAGGAGGAGTAGTTACATGAGAGAAAAAAAATTTAAGACAGAAACTGTAAGAAGAGACAAAGTAGTCACCACATAATGATAAATGCATCAATTTAGCAAGAGGACATAACAATTTTAAATATATATGCAGCCAACACTCGAGCAACCAGATATATGAAGCAAATATTAGAGATAAGGAGAAGATAGACTCTAATACAATAATAGCCAAAGAGTTTAACAACCCAATTTCAGCATCAAACAGATATTTCAGATGAAAGTCATCAAAGAAACATCAAACAATATGCACTTTAGACCAAAGTGATCTGATAGATATTTGCGGAAAGTTTCATTCAATGGCTGCAGAATACACATTTTTTTCCACAGCACGTGGATTAGTCTGAAAGATAGATCATATATTAGGTTACAAAATGAGACTTAGAACATAGAAAAATTTGAAATAAAGCATCTTCTCTGACCACAATGAAAACTAGAAATCAAATAAAGCATCTTCTCTGACCACAATGAAAACTAGAAATCAATAACAGGAGAAATTTTGGAAACTGTACAAACATGTGGAAATGAAACAATATCCTTCTGAATGACCCGTGGGTCAACGAAAAAATTAAGAATAAAATTGAAAATTTTCTTGACACAAATGATAATGGAAACACAACATACCAAAACCTATGAAATACAGCCAGAGCAGTACGAAGAGGAAAATGTATATCAATACATGCCTACATCAAAAAGAAGAGAAACTTCAAACAAAAAACCTGATGATGCATCTTACAGAACTACAGAAGCAAGCACAAACCAAACCCATCATTAGTAGAAGAAAAGAAATAATAAATATTAGAGCAGAAATAATATATTTGAAATTAAAAATACAAAAAATCAATGGAACAAAATGTTGGTTTTCTAAAAATTTAAATAAAAATGACAAAACTTAATGAGACTAAGAAGAGATAAGATTCAAATAAATAAAATCAGAGATAAAAATAGAGACATTATATCTGATACTGTAGAAATTCAGAGGATCTTTAATGACTATGATGTGTAAATATATACCAACAAGTTGAAAAATCTAGAAGAAATGTACAGATTCCTACACGCATGCAACTTATCAAGATTGAACAATAGAGAAATCTAAAACCTGAACAGACAAAAAACATGCAACTAGATTTAGCATGTTGTGTAAAGCCCACCTGCAAAGAAGAGCTTGGGACTGATGACTTAACTGCTGAATTCTACCAAACATTTAAAGAGCTAATACCAATCTTACTCAAACTATTCTGAGAAATAGAGAAGGGAGGAATACTTTCAAACTCATTCTCTAAGGCAAGTATTACCCTGATATCAAGGCCAGAAAATAACACATCCAAGAAACAAAAGTACAGGCCAGCCAACATTTCTAATAAATATTGATGCAAAAATCCTCAATAAAATATTAGCAAACCAAATTCAACAACACTTTAAAAAGTGCATTCATCATTACCAAATGGGATTTATTCCAGGAATGCAAGGATTTTTCCACATATGTGAATCAATAAATGTGATACATTATATAAACAGACTGAAGGACAAAAATCCTGTGATTATTTCAATAGATGTTGAGAAAGCATTTAATAAAATTCAATATCCCTTCTTGATAAAAACTCTGAAAAACTGGGCATAGAAGGAACATACCTCAACATAATAAAAGCCACATGTGCAAATCCATAGTTAGTATCATACTGAATGCAGAAAAACTGAAATCCAAATTGAAAAGGAAGAAGTCAAATTATCTTTGTTTGCAGATGATGCAACCTTATATTCAAAGAAATCTAAATACTCCACCAAGAAACTCTTAGAATGAATGAACACGTTCAGTAAAGTCGCAAGATGCAAAATAATACAAAAATCAGTAGCACTTGTATATACCAACAGTAAAAAATCTGAAAAGAAATCAAGAAAGCAATCCCCTTAGCAATAGTTACAAAAAAATAAAGTATACAGGAATCAACTTACCCAAAGAAGTGAGAGATCTCTGGAACAAAATCTATAAAGCCCAGATGAAAGAAATTGAAGAGGACACTAAAAAGTGGAAAGATATTTTATGCTCATGGATTGGAAGAATCAATATTTTAAAATGTTCATACAACCCAAACATTAAATCTATAGACTTAATGCAATACCTGTCAAAATACTTATGACATTTTTCATATAAATAGAAAAAGCAATCCTAAAATTCATATCAAACTACAAACATCCAGAATAGCCAAAACTATACTAAGCAAAAAGTATGAAACTTGAGGAATTGCATTATCTTACTTCAGATTATACTAAAGCAGTTTAGTAATCATAATGGCATGGTACTTGATATGGTTTGGCTGTGTCCCCATGAAAATCGCATCTTGAATGGTAACTCCCACAATTCCTACATGTTTGGGAGGGACCCGGTGGGAGGTCATTGAATCATGGGGTGTGGTTCTTTCCCCTGCTATTCTCATGATAGTGAATAAGTCTCATGAGATATGATGGTTTTATAAAGGAAAGTTTCCCTGCACAAGTTCTCTACTCTTGTTTCCTGCCATGTGAGACATGCCTTTCACCTTGTGCCATGATTGCGAGGCCTACCCAGCCATGTGGAACTATGAGTCCATTAAACTTCTTTCTTCTGTAAATTGCCCAGTCTTAGGTATGTCTGTGTCAGCAGTGTGAAAATGGACTAATACAGTAAATTCATACCAGGAGTGAGGCACTGCTGAAAAGATACCTGAAAATGTGAAAGCGACTTTGGTACTGGGTAACAGAGAGGCTGGAACAGTTTGGAGGGCTCAGAAGAAGAAAAGAAAATGTGGAAAAGTTTGGAACTCCCTAGAGACTTGTCAATGGCTTTGACCAAAATGCTGATAATGATATGGACAATGAAATCCAGGCTAAGGTGTTCTCAGATGGAGATGAGAAACTTGTGGGAACTGAAGCAAAGGTGACTGTTATTATGTTTTAACAAAGAGACTGGCAGCATTTTCCTTCTGTCCTAGAGATTTGTGAAACTTTGAACTTGAGAGAGATGATTTAGAGTATCTGGCAGAATAAATTTCTAAGCAGCAAAGCATGAAGAGGTGACTTGGGTATGATTAAAGGCATTTAGTTTTCAAAGGGAACAGAGCATAAAAGTTTGGAAAATTTGCAGCCTGACAATGTGATAGAAAAGAAAATCCCATTTTCTGAGGCCAAATTCAAGCCAGCTGCCGAAATTTGCATAAATAATGAGAAGCCAAATGCTAATCACCAAGACAATGGGGAAAATGTCTCCAGCTCATGTCAGAGACCTTTGCAGCATCCCCTCCCATTACAGACCTGGAGGCCTACAAGAAAAAAAATGGTTTTGTCGGCCAGACCAAGAGTTACGCTGCTGTTTGAACCCTAGGGCCTTTGTGTCCTGCACCCCAGCTGCTCCAGTCATGACTAAAAGGGGCCAACCTACATCTCAGGCCATGGATTCAGAAGGTGCAAATCCAAGCCTTCAGCTTTCACATAGTGTTGAGACCCATGGGTGCACAGAAGTCAACAATTGAAGTTTGGAAACCTCTGCCTAGATTTCAGAGGATTATGGAAATGCCTGGATGTTCAGGTAGAAGTTTGCTGTAGGGGTGGAGTGCTCATGGAGAACCTCTGCTAGGGCAGTGCAGAAGGGAAATGTGGTATGGGCACTCCCACACAGAGTCCCCACCGGGGCACTGCTGAGTGGATCTGTGATAAGAGGGCCACCATTCTCCATACCCCAGAATGGTAGATCCACCAACAGCTTGCACTGTGTGCCCTGAAAAGCCACAGACACTCAACGTCAGCCTGTGAAAGCCACTGGGAGGGAGGCTGTACCCTGCAAAGCCACAGAGGCAGGACTGCCTAAGACCATGGGAACCTACCTCTTGCTTCTGGATGTGAGAAATGGAGTCAAAGGAGATCACTTTGGAGCTTTAAGATTTGACTGCCCCACTGGATTTTGGACTTGCATGGGGCCATTAGACCCTTTGTTTTGGCCAGTTTCTCGTTGGAATTTCCATTTGGAATAGGTGTATTTATCCAATGCCTCTACCTTCATTGTATCTAGGAAGTAATTAATTTTCTTTTGATTTTATTGGCACATAGGCAGAAGGGACTTGCCTTGTCTCAGATGAGACTTCGGGCTGTGGGCTTTTAAGTTAATGCTAAAATGAGTTAAGACTTTGGGGGACTGTTGGGAAGGCATGATTGGTTTTGAATTGTGAGGACATGAGATTTGGGAAGGGCCGTGGGCAGAGTGATATGATTTGGCTGTATCCCCAAACAAATCTCATCACAAATTGTAGCTTCCACAATTTCCAAATGTTTGGGAGAGATCCCAATTGAATCATGGGGGTGATTCTTTCCCAAGCTATTCTTGTGATAGTGAATAAGTCTCATGAGATGTCATGGTTTTATAAAGGGAAGTTTCCCTGTACAAATTCTCTTATCTGCTGCCATGTGAGACATGACTTCCACTTTCCATCATGATTGTGAGGCCTACCTAGTCATGTGGAACTATAAGTCCATTAAACCTCTTTATTTTTGTAAATTGCCCAGTCTCAGGTATGTCTTTATCAGCATGAAAATGGACTAATACAGTATTGGCATAAAAAGAAACACACAAGCCACTGGGAGGAGGCTGTACCCAAGTCTCAAATGCCAAAGACTAGTGCCACCACTAGATTCCAGGACCATGAACAGCTTGTTAAGAGCTGGGGTCAAGAATGACATCTTTCAGTAGTTGGCCTTGGTCTGAAGAAGTGTGTGGAACACTACATGGAACAGTTTTTTCTCACAATCTCCTGGCCACTCTCTAAGCTGGTTTAGAAATTATAAGGGTCAATGTACTCTCCTGTGGCCTGAATTGTATAATTTCCAAGTGGGAAAGTGAACTACAGAAAATAATTCAGTTACCCTCTCCATATCTTAAATTTACTCATAATTTACTAATATCATAGCATGATATTAGCTGTGGGTTTGTCATAAATAGCTCTTATTATTTTGAGGTACATTCCATCAATACCGAATTTCTTGAGCGTTTTTAGCATGAAGGGCTGTTGAATTTTGTCAAAAGCCTTTTCTGCATCATTGAGATAATCATGTGGTCTTTGTCTTTGGTTCTGTTTATATGCTGGATTACGTTTATTGATTTGCGAATGTTGAACCAGCCTTGCATCCCAGGGATGAAGCCCACTTGATCATGGTGGATAAGCTTTTTGATGTGCTGCTGAATTGGGTTTGCCAGTATTTTATTGAGAATTTTTGCATCGATGTTCATCAGGGATATTGGTCTAAAATTCTCTTTTTTTGTTGTGTCTCTGCCAGGCTTTGGTATCAGGATGATGTTGGCCTCATAAAATGAGTTAGGGAGGATTCCCTCTTTTTCTATAGATTGGAATGTTTCAAAAGGAATGGTACCAGCTCCTCCTTGTACCTCTGGTAGAATTCAGCTGTGAATCCATCTGGTCCTGGACTTTTTTTGGTGGGTAGGATTAATTGTTGCCTCAATTCAGAGCCTGCTATTGGTCTATTCAAGGATTCAATTCTTCCTGGTTAGTCTTGGGAGAGTGTAAGTGTCCAGGAAATTATCCATTTCTTCTAGGTTTTCTAGTTGATTTGCATAGAGGTGTTTATGGTATTCTCTGATGGTAGTTTGTTTCTGTGTGGTCGGTGGTGATATCCCCTTTATCATTTTTTATTGCATCTATTGATTCCTCTCTCTTTTCTTCTTTATTAGTCTTGCTAGCGGTCTGTCAATTTTGTTGATCTTTTCAAAAAACAACTCCTGGATTCATTGATTTTTTGGAGGGTTTTTTGTGTCACTATCTCCTTCATTTCTGCTCTGATCTTAGTTATTTCTTGCCTTCTGCTAGATTTTGAATGTGTTTGCTCTTGCTACTCTAGTTCTTTTAATTGTGATGTTAGAATGTCCTTTAGATCTTCCTGCTTTCTCTTGTGGGCATTTAGTGCTATAAAATTCCCTCTACACACTGCTTTAAATGTGTCCCAGAGATTCTGGTATGTTGTATCTTTGTTCTCATTGGTTTCAAAGAACATCTTTATTTCTGCTTTCATTTCGTATGTACCCAGTAGTCATTCAGGAACAGGTTGTTCAGTTTCCATGTAGTTGAGCGGTTTGATTGAGTTTCTTAGTCCTGAGTTCTAGTTTGATTGCACTGTGGTCAGAGAGACAGTGTGTTATAATTTTTGTTCTTGTACATTTGCTGAGGAGTGCTTTACTTCCAATTATGTGGTCAATTTTGGAATAAGTGCGATGTGGTGCTGAGAAGAATGTATTTTGTTGATTTGGGGTGGAGAGTTCTATAGATGTCTATTAGGTCCGCTTGGTGCAGAGATGAGTTCAATTCCTGGATATCCTTGTAACTTCTGTCTCGTTGATCTGTCTAATGTTGACAGTGGAGTGTTGAAGTCTCCCATTATTATTGTATGGGAGTCTAAGTCTCTTTGTAAGTCTCTAAGGCCTTGCTTTATGAATCTGGGTGCTCCTGTATTGGGTGCATATATATTTAGGAGAGTTAGCTCTCCTGTTGAATTGATCCCTTACCATTATGTAATGGCCTTCTTTGTCTCTTTTGATCTTTGATGGTTTAAAGTCTGTTTTATCAGAGACTAGGATTGCAACCCCTGCTTTTTTTTTTCTCCATTTGCTTGGTAGATCTTCCTCCATCCCTTTATTTTGAGCCTATGTATGTCTCTGCATGTGAGATGGGTCTCCTGAATACAGCAGACTGATGGGTCTTGACTCTTGATCCAGTTTGCCAGTCTGTGTCTTTTCATTGGAGCATTTAGTCCATTTACATTTAGGGTTACTATTGTTATGTGTGAACTTGATCCTGCCATTATGATATTAACTGGTTATTTTGCTCGTTAGTTGATGCAGTTTCTTCCTAGCCTCGATGGTCTTTACATTTTGGCATGTTTTTGCAATGGCTGGTACTGGTTGTTCCTTTCCATGTTTAGGGCTTCCTCAGGATCTCTAGTAAGGCAGGCCTGGTGGTGACACAATCTCTAAGCATTTGCTTATCTGTAAAGGATTTTATTTCTCCTTCACTGATGAACTTAGTTTGGCTGGATATAAAATTCTGGGTTGAAAATTCTTTTCTTTAAGAATGTTGAATATGGCCCCCACTCTCTTCTGGCTTGGAGAGTTTCTGCCAAGAGATCTGCTGTTAGTCTGATGGGCTTCCCTTTGTGGGTAACCGACCTTTCTCTCTGGCTGCCCTTAAGATTTTTTCCTTCATTTCAACTTTGGTGAATCTGGCAATTATGTGTCTGGAGTTGCTCTTCTGGAGGAGTATCTTGTGGCATTCTCTCTATTTCCTGAATTTGAATGTTGGCCTGCCCTACTAGGTTGGGAAAGTTCTCCTGGATGATATCCTGAAGAGTGTTTTCCAACTTGGTTCCATTTTCCCCCTCACTTTCAGGCACCCCAATCAGACGTAGATTTGGTCTTTTTACATAATCCCATACTTCTTGCAGGCTTTGTTCATTTCTTTTTCTTCTTTTTTCTTTTGGTTTCTCTTCTCACTTCATTTCATTCATTTGATCCTCAATCGTTGATACTCTTTCTTCCAGTTGATCTAGTTGGTTACTGAAGCTTGTGCATTTGTCACGTATTTCTCGTGTCATGGTTTTCATCTCTGTCATTTCGTTTATGACCTTCTCTGCATTAATTAGTCTAGCTGTCAATTCTTCCACTCTTTTTTCAAGATTTTTAGTTTCTTTGCGCTGGGTACGTAATTCCTCCTTTAGCTCTGAGAAGTTTGATGGACTGAAGCCTTCTTGTCTCATCTCGTCAAAGTCATTCTCTGACCAGCTTTGATCCGTTGCTGACGATGGGCTGCACTGGTTTCCAGGGGGAGATGCACTCTTAATTTTTGAATTTCCAGCTTTTCTGCCCTACTTTTTCCCCATCTTTGTGGTTTTATCTGTCTCTGTTCTTTGATGATGGTGACGTATTGATGGGGTTTTGGTATAGGTGTCCTTCCTGTTTGATAGTTTTCCTTCTGACAGTCAGGACCCTCAGCTATAGGTCTTTTGGAGATTGCTTGAGGTCCACTCCAGACCCTGTTTGCCTGGGTATCAGCAGCAGAGGTTGCAGAAGATAGAATATTGCTGAACAGCGAGTGTACCTGTCTGATTCTTACTTTGGAAGCTTCCTCTCAGGGTTGTACTCCACCCTGTGAGGTGTGGGGTGTCAGACTGCCCCTAGTGGGGGATGTCTCCCAGTTAGGCTACTCAGGGGTCAGGGACCCACTTGAGCAGGCAGTCTGTCCCTTCTCAGATCTCAACCTCCGTGTTGGGAGATCCACTGCTCTCTTCAAAGCTGTCAGACAGAGTCGTTTGCGTCTGCACAGGCCTCTGCTGCTTCCCCTGTTGTTTTTTTAGCTGTGCCCTGTCCCCAGAGGTGGAGTCTACAGAGACAGGCAGGTTTCCTTGAGCTGCTGTGAGCTCCACCCAGTTCGAGCTTCCCAGCGGCTTTGTTTACCTACTTAAGCCTCAGCAGTGGCGGGCGCCCCTCCCCCAGCCTCGCTGCGGCCTTGCGGATAGATCGCCACAGACTGCTGTGTTAGCAATGAGGGAGGCTCTGTGGGCGTGGGACCCTCCCAGCCAGGTGTGGGATATATTCTCCTGGTGTGCCAGTTTGCTTAAAGCGCAGTATTGGGGTGGGAGTTACCTGATTTTCCAGGTGTTGTGTGTCTCAGTTCTCCTGGCTAGGAAAAGGGATTCCCTTCCCCCTTGCACTTCCCAGGTGAGGCGATGCCTTGCCCTGCTTCAGCTCTCGCTGGTCGGGCTGCAGCAGCTGACCAGCACCAATTGTCCGGCACTCCCTAGTGAGATAAACCCAGTACCTCAGTTGAAAATGCAGAAATCACGGTCTTCTGTGTCGCTCACGCTGGGAGTTGGAGCTCTTTTGGTTCTTATAAGTGGATGAGATATGCTGGAAATGCTTCCAGTCAGTAATATTGGAAGAAAAATGGAAATTTAAATTTCAGTTGCAAAAATTTCTAATTCTAGAATATTTTGATTAAAGTAGTATCTATATATTTATTTTAATATTTTATATTTAGTAAGACATATTCATCTTATTTTCTTTTAATTATTTAAACATAATTTTCTTCAGTTGTTTAAACATATTTATATGGCTGTTTTTAAATATTTGATACTATGTTCAATATCTGGATTTCATTAGGAATATTGCTGTTGATTGAATATTTTACTGTATATGTGACATACTTTTCTTTTATATGCATGTCTCTTAATTTTTTGTTGAAAACTGGACATTGATATCATATATTTTACAACTCTGGTATTGGATCCATTCTACCAGAGGATTTATTGTTGTTGTTTTATTTTTATTCTTGTTGTTTTCTTGATGCTACTTATTTGTTTAGTGATTTTCCTGAACTAATTCTGTGGATCCTGTATTTCTGCAGTGCATAGCCACTGAGTTCCCTGTTAGCTATTTTTAAATAACTAGTTTAAACAATGGATTTATAGGTATCATCCCTATTTTAGTGTAATTTAGTGGTCAATTAGTCTAATATTAGTTATTGACTAATAATTAGTCAATAAGAATTTCCTTGGGATGATATATTTCCCACTCTTTACCAAAGTTATCTTTATTTGAAGGGATGTCTTCAAATTTCAGGCAGTTTACATGTTATTCTGAGCTTTCACTTCCTATTTATGCAGGGCTTCAAGGTCAATTAAGGTAAATTACTTGAGCTCTCTCCTTTTACAGGTTTTTTGTAGGCATACATCATCTCTGTGCATGTGTGCAGGTTTTCAAATCTTCAAGATTATGTCGGAGCTTTTTGAAGTTCTCTATGGTAGTTTACTTCTTTAGGTCTTTTGTGAAAACTTTCCTCCAAACTATTCTATGCCTTGTAAATAAAAACATATCTGAGACAGTTCTCAATTGATTTAGAGGTCTATTTTGCCAAGGTTAAGCATCATAACCTGTGACACATCCTCAGGAGATCCTAAGAACACGTGCCCAAGGTAGTAGAATTGTAGCTTTATTTTATACATTTTAGGGAGACAGAAGTTACAGTCAAAAGCATAAACTAATACATGTAAGGTTTACATTGGTTTGGCCTGGAAGGTAAGACATCTCCAAGAGGGAACTTTCAGACTGTAGGTGGATTTAAAGGTTTCCTATTTGACAATTGGTTGAAAGGGCGAATCCCTGCCTGAAGAGCTGAAATCAGGTTGAATTAAGGTAAGAGGGAGTTGTGGAAGCTGAGGTTCTTGTCATATAGATGAAGCCTCCAGGAAGCCACCTTCAGAAAGAACAGTTATATTTCATAGAGCTTAAAAGGTGCCAGATTATCTAGAAAGACTTAGTAAGGGAAGGAGATTCTGTACAGAATGCAAAATTTCCTGCATAAGAGATAGTTTTGCAGAGCCATTTAAAACATGTCAAAGGAATATATTTTGGGGTAAAATACGTTGATTTCCTTTAGGGCTTGCTATCGTCATGTGATGCTATACTAGAGTCAGTTTGAAATTTGTCATCTTACTATTACAAAGAGTCTGCTCTATCTCTATTTTAATGTTAATGCTGATGAGTTGTGCTTGAACTCCAAAGAGAGGAAAGTATAATGATGCATGTCCAACAACCTCCTTCCTTTTATGGTCTGAACTATATTTTCAGGTTTCTTTGGGTCCCCTTGGCCAAGAAGAGGGTCCACTCAGTCAGTTAGGGGGCTTAGAATTTTACTTTTGGTTTACAGCCTCAACTGAAATGACAGCTCTATGGATCAGTGATGTTACCAGCTGATTGCTATTGTTTTTGATAGTGCCTTGTATATAAGACATCTTTTCTGGTAAGAGTAAGTGTGAGTCAGACCAAATAGTGACAATGCCCTGGGAAAAGATATTTTCCAAAGAGCTCCTATTCAGATATAATATTGACTATGCTTTGAGTATGAGTTTTTAATAGAGTCCCAAAGGAAAACAGTCTTCTCTGTTGGCCAGAAGGCTTTCTACTTTTCATTGCTACCATGCCACAGAGATGGGGTGGGGGCGGGGAGGTGGGATGAGTATAGTTCTAAGTAAAAGTGCTACAAACTGGGAAACCAAGTTTAGTCTAAAGCTGACCCCTTACATATTTTAAGTTCGGCTTAAAGGTTTCTCTGTACATAATGAACTGTAAAAAGTAGAAGTGTAAACAGACTGTAGCCTACACTTGTGCCAATCATTGAGTTTTAGCCAATCATACATAGCCAACTGTTTGAACCATGTTCAAATAAGGCAAATGCCGAGCTGCAACTGTTGCAGGACTTTTCCTTAGTTCAGCTAAAGATGGAGTCCTTGTGCATCTCCGGTAGCAAAGCAGGGTTTTATTGGGCGAAAAGGAAGAAAAGGTAGAAACAGAGACACTTGTTAGGTCAGAGTCCCGCACACAGCTTCCTGCTCGGCCTTTTGAATCCTAGTTTTCACACAGGAAGAGGAGGGGCCAGGCTTTTCCTTGCTGCAAAGGGTGCAAACTACCTGAGGCTCCACCTCAGCGTTCAGGCAGGTTGGAGTCTTTCCAGGGATCCCTCTCCCACCTGGCTGTCTTATTCCTCCCTCTAAAAAAGTACATCTAACACTCCTTAGATTAAGGATAGGGATGAAGACCCATCTAAACTGCTTCCTGCTGTCAGGAGGAACTGTTTCCAGGAATGACAGTCAGAGCTTCCTCAGAGGCCTATTTAAGGGTTTCCAGCAGAAGGGGCAATAGTCAGAGGTTCTGGATGCATGACCATTTGGAGTCTGATGGCCTGAAGGCAAGAACAAAGAAACCGGGTTATTAGAAAACATGTATCAAAATGAAACAAGGGGATGGGTAAGGATAGCTGAAAAATTCTAAGGCCTTTTACCAGTTTACACAGGGGGAAGGAGGCCAAAAGCCTGACTGGTTTAAAAAAAAACCAAAAAACCAAAAAAACAGCAAAAAAAACACTTTACCCTTTTGTGGGTATGTTGGGCTTCTGAGCTTCCTTCCCCTAAGCTCAATCCTAGGCCAACTAGTTGAAGGTTTGGGAAATTAACTCTTTCCACTTTGGAGGCTGCATCTGAGGGGAATGTCCCATAGTACAGAGACACAATTACCTATCAGTGAAGAGAGAACCAAGGAGGAAAAAGGAAAAAGGGCTTTTTAAAAAGTAGTCCCAAGGGTTCAGGATGCATTCGAAATGAGTACAGACTAAAAATGAATGACTACCCATCTAGAAAGAGGGGAGAAGGCATCCCTGGTTTCCTTATCTTCCTAGCAGATACCCAGGGTATGTGAGGGAGAGAGGGAGGAGCATCCTCTTTTACTCTTACATCCTTGCACCCTTTAGTCCCAGTGACCTTGGCAGGTGCTGCCATGGGTACCAAAGTGGCTTGCACCCATGAAGCAGGGGGGCCTAGGGTGATGGAATCATCTACTCTTACTCACATACACCTGATCTCCCCTGCTGTCAGTAGCCTTGGAGTTCCCTAGACCTCATTTATTCCATAGATATCAATGTGGCCTTTATCCATGAAACAGGAAGCTTGGGCTTGGCTTAATTGGCAGGAATCAGCCACACTCACCTGTGCTGTGCTTTTTAACTTCTGTTATCATTTGCTTCTGCATCCCTTAGATCCAGTTTTCTTTCCCTGAGTTTTGACTTGAAGTTTGGAATTGAGTTTGGGACAAAAACGTATCTTTTGGTGGGGAGGTGTTGAATGAGCTCCTTATTATAAGCCAAATGCTAAGGTGCAACTGTGGAACTGCATCCTCTGCCAAAAAGGGAGAGCAAAGGAGGTCTTGTGACACACCCAGATAACTGGTGGTTATAGTTATGCATGCTAGAATTTGTGTGCATGGTGCTTGGCTTTGGTTAGCTGCCTTGGTCTGGCTTCCCCAAAAGGGAATCTCCAGGTGACCAGTACCCTATTTATTCCCCAATTATTCCATCATCTGGCAGGATTGCAGAATAATTGCTCAGAACTAGAATATTGATCCAGATTTCTACATTACTTATCCCTCTTGTTCTTTCTGAGATGCAGCCAGGGATTGCTGGATGGTTCACAGGAGCAAGCAGGGTTAGACTAAAATGTACGTGAAAACTTAAATACAACTAGTGAGTTTAGAATTTAATGATAAATGTATAAGTTTTGGAACATAATTTCTGTCTCTCTCCAGTCCTCGTTTTTGTTAAAAAAACAAATCATCATAGGACTGAGTGGTTTATGAAAGACTTTAGTTTTATACTTGGCCTGATTATTTGCATAAAGTGCAGCAAGAATAATTATTTCTACATAGGCCTTTTGGATTGGCTTTGATGGAATTCTGTTCTACAAGGAATCTCAGAAAAGAACTTTTAAATCTGAACCCAACCATGGGATTGTATCCTCAAACACCTGTGAGTGGGGGGTGATTCTCTCCTCTTAAGGTCCCAAGATAAACTTGGAGCTCCTAAACCTGCTATAAGGTGGAATTATTTACTGACCACAGGTTAGAAACCCTGTACAGGAACTGTGTAGATGAGGGTATGAGGCCAGTCTCCCATTGGGTTTTATTGGCTGCAAGTTGAGATTGACTCCTTAAAGGGAAGCACACCCTTCCAGTCAAAGCCTTGGTAAAATAATGACCTTTTCCCATTGTGTCATGTTGCAAAAAATAAAATAAAAAGTTAAATTCTTATTGCATTGATGCAAACAACTATATTGCCATAAGAATACTCACAAATAGTTTCCAAATTTTACAGAAAACAGATAGAGAAAAAAAAAGTTCCAAATTTTCTTCATAGGAGTATACCTTATGGCCATAAATACTTCAAAATAAGTTTCCTTGACTCTGAAAAACAAAACAAAGATTAGCAATATTCCAAGAAAAGTCAAAAAGATTTGTTTCAGTTTCTTGAGTTTACTCCTTTTAGTTAACTCTTGTTTTGCTTGATATTTGTGAGCATTTCAGCTCTTCATGAGTCCTGTACATTTTCTTTTATTCCAAAGTCACAATCTCCAAAATTATCAGAAGACTTATTGTCTCAAATACAATCAGAAATTGTATTTGAGAGCACCTGTCAGAGTCTCATAGCTTCTTATAAACCATCTTTTGAAAAGGATTAAAACCAGGTAACTATTGTCTGTTAATAGTAAACTGTCCCGTTAGAAACACAATTGACAAAGAAGTTTGGTTATCTCCGTGGTTTCAAATAACTTAACAAAACAACCTTAATTATGATTGGTAGCATATACTTAGATGTTAGGAATAAGGCTCAAAATTCTAAGGAAATTGAACACTAAAACAAAGGATTCTTAGCAAAGTAATTTTACTTCTGTGCAGAGGGTGCCTCCTTGGCCAGTTGCCATGAGAGCACACCTGAACAAAGGGGCACAAGAGCCTTTATTCCTGATGCAAGTCCTGCCCCTGTACCCTTTCCCCCTTGGCCGGAGTCGGGTCGTACAATCTAAACTAATCCTGGTTGGCTAAACATTTGATTTTTTTTTTTTCTTAGATAGGGTGGGCACGTAAAAAAAAGTGGTGAGGAAGGGGAAGGGGTGTCTGTATTGAGCTAGAAAGTTAGTCCTCTTTCCAAATAAGGAAAGGAATGTGAGCTGGTACTGACAACGCTTGGTCCTGAAGCATGCCTGGGCATCTAACAAAGGCAAAAAGGAAAAAGGAGAAAAAGGGGTGGGGGTTACTATGAATTAAATAATAAAAGATTGATCCGATTATTTGAAGAGAAACTTCATCATAACCCACAACTTCCCACTTTCCCTTTCGTCATAACTCTTTCTTTTCAAATCTTTCCAGCATAATTTGGCTCCGTTGTTCTACTTGGTCCTCTAAAAGGAAAAGCCTATTTGAATTAGAGGGAGGAGGATCGTAAGAGGTTTTAGTGAGAGCTGTTTCAATAAGTCTTTGTATTAATCCTTGGGCACAGGGTATGACGAAGCATCTTACGAGAATAAGCAACCCTAATCCAGTGGCTAGAGAGATGAGGATTGAGGACATAAGTCCCTTCCATCTACCAAACCAATTTCCCATTAAATTTGTGAAGGGATCTTTTAGTCCAGAATTTTTGGCTAGTTCATTTGATAAAACAGTAAGACCTTGTAATGCTTTAGTTATGTTCCACCCGGGAGCAGTATTATTAGAGATATAAGTACAGCATTGGGTGCTGATAATGATACAAACTCCACCTTCTCTTGCTAGTATCATGTCTAATGCTGTCCTGTTTTCCTAGGCCATTTGACTGGTGGGTCCTAGTTGTTCAGCTATTCCTTTAATAGCATCTCTAGTATAATTAATAAATTTTTGCTGATTGTAATAAATGTAATTTATCCAATCCACATTTTTATTTACAGTTAACCACCAGAAAAACGTAGATTCAAATCGGGCAACTATTTGGTTTCGGGCCTTAAATTCATTTGGCACTCCTCTTGGGACCCCAATGGCATCTATATAAACACGAGAATTGAAGGACCCATGGGGAACCTCTCTTGTTTGACGATGTTTGGTTCCTACCCTTTCTGGTTGATGAAATGCCAGGGTGAAAGGGATGGCCAATTGAATTAGAGCACAAATTCCACTCCAGTTACTTGGCAGAGTGTCCAGTATTGGTCCACTACAACACCACCACACATCTGCTCAAGGATGGCTAAGGGCCGACTGATGGGTAAGCTCTTGGAAGGGCTTAAGCTCACTGCATCCCATTAAGGTTCCCAGGAATGCCAAGTTCTCTCCCTGTCATGAGAGACACGAAGTAAAATTGGCATTGGGAGATGGACACTTAAGGGCCCTCGGGGGCTGACCAACAGGGTGTTCAACTTCAGGGAACAGCAGAAAAAGATCTTGGCATGATTTGTTAACCCAGTCTGGAAGAGAGATACCATACAGCTCATGCCTGGTTGGCTGGAAGACCATCCAAGTGGAAAGGGGACAATCTGGGCCTCTGGTCTACTGTGCACACAAGCATAACATTACTTTTGTTTAAAGTGCAGATGGAATATTTAATACATTCCAATCAGGCATTTTTATCTTGATACCCTGTTAGAGCTGTAGTTTGCCTTAAGTTTTCTACCTCCACAACTGTTACCTTGATTGGGTCATTTTGGAGATGGGAGGAGGATGTTGGACTTACTATACTTGGGGAGAGTGTTGGGTTCCACGTGTCTCCCAGACTTTGGGTCTGAACTCATTTATTATTGTTAACCAGTGTTTTAACTAACCTCAGGGAGAAGATTCTTATAGGGTCCTGTCCTTTAACATCTGGTCCTAACCCATACCGTTCGAATACAAAGGGCTCTTGGGCCATCGTCTGGGGATTATTTATAATCAGCAACAAGAGGTTACAGTGTAATGGCTTACAATTTGGTGGGGTGGGACCATGGACTAATTGGAGTTTTTGTTTTAGTCCCCATAACCTATTTGAAGCTGAGGACTTGGCTGTCCACCCTTTGTACTTAGTAGTCTACCAAACATCTGCCCAGTCACCACAGGGACTTTAAAAGGCTCCATACTTATACTTGCTTGATTCTTCGCGGTATGGACATAGATACTTATCAACATGGGATAGCTTCCTTTACGCTTGCTCATCTCCACACAGGATGGCTGAACAGGCATCAAACTGAAGGGTTAAAGGATGACTAGCCTGAGTTACATTGATGACAAGATGACCTTCTGTTGAAAAGAAAAAAGATGGCCGGGCGCGGTGGCTCAAGCCTGTAATCCCAGCACTTTGGGAGGCCGAGGCGGGCGGATCACGAGGTCAGGAGATCAAGACCATCCTGGCTAACATGGTGAAACCCCGTCTCTACTAAAAAATACAACAAACTAGCCGGGCGAGGTGGCGGGCGCCTGTAGTCCCAGCTACTCGGGAGGCTGAGGCAGGAGAATGGCGTGAACCCGGGAGGCGGAGCTTGCCGTGAGCTGAGATCCGGCCACTGCACTCCAGCCCGGGCCACAGAGCGAGACTCCGTCTCAAAAAAAAAAAAAGAAAAGAAAAGAAAAGAAAAAAGATAACAAACAAGTGACTATTAGGCTCCTTTTAAAGTTACTTTGGTGGGAGTGGGCCCTGGAGTGACAGTCCATGATTCTGGAGGTGGCGGTGCCTTCTTGACTTGGTTGTGATGAGTCCATCCTCTTTCCGCTGTCTGGACTGCAGTCTCAGCAGTTAGGAGCACTAGGTAGGGTCCTTCCCAGGCTGGTTTGAGCTTCCCTTCCTTCCACCCTTTGATGAGAAAGTGGTTTCCGGGCTGATGCTGATGTGCTGGAAACTCCAGGGGTGGTGCCTGTGCTAGGAGGCCTTTAGTCTTAAGGGAAGAGAAGGTAGGGGATACACAAAGTATATAATTTTTGAGGAACTGATCTTTTGTTTCAAACGAAGGGATGTCAGCAGTGGAGTATAAGTAGGGCAATCCATAGAGCATTTCGTAAGGGGAGGGACAAATATATCTATGAGGAGCAGTCTGGATTCTTAACAAAGCAATAGGAAGACTTTTAGTCCATGGCAATCGAGTTTCTAAAGCTAACTTAGTTAAGTGGTTTTTTAGAGTCTGGGTTCATCCACTCTACTCTTTCTGAGGAGGATGGATGCCAAGGGGTGTGGTATTACCAATTTATATCTAGTACTTGGGCTAACTTCTTAGTGACATGCGCAGTGAAGTGGATTCCATTATCTGAGTCAATATTTTCTATTAGTCCAAATCTGGATATAATGTTTTCAATTAATGCTTTAACTACATTACTAGTGGTTGCACTTGAGAATGGGATTGCCTCTACCCAGTGGGTCTATTATTACTAAGTATTTTTAAATGACCAATTGGGGCATTTCAGTGTAATCGATCTGAACACTTTGAAATGGTCTCAACCCTGGATTTCTTCCTCCAAGGAGCGATTTCTTTAGAACCTGTTTATTAGTTGTTGTTTTTTGTTTGTTTGTTTGTTTTTTGTTTTTTTACATATTAAGCAACTATCTATAACTTGTTTGGCCAGGATGCAAATTCCTATACAACCATAAACCTGGAGAACTGCATTGCACATTGTTTGGGGTCCCCTGTGGGTCCCCTGATGTAGTTGAGACAAGATCTCCCTCGTGAGAGGTTTGGATAACATTTCCCCTTAATCTGACAATATTCATTTCCATTCCATATTTTCTTAGCTCCTATTTTTATTACCTCTCTTTTTCAATGGAAGAGAAAATGGGGATGCAGTAGGAGAAGGAAGGCATGAAGTTAAATGAAAAACAGGCATTTTGGAAGAAATGGCAACTTGTTTTGCTATCTGATCTGCAAGATTGTTTCCCTGACTTGTGAAACACAAGTCCCTTTGGTGCCCTGGGACATGCACAATAGCTATCTCTTCTGGCAATTGGAGATTGTTGATGACACTAGCAATCAGCTCTCTATTGACTAAATCTTGGCCTCTACTTTTGATAAGACCCATCTCCATACAAATTCTCCTAAATACGTGTGCCACCCCAAAAGCATACTTAGAGTCAGTATAGATAGTTCTTTCTTGGTTTTGTAAATGTCTTAAAGCTTGGCTGAGTGCAAACAGTTCACACGTTTGGGCAGACCAATCATTAGGCAGCCTTCCTGATTCTACTTCTTCAAGCATCTCTCCATCAATCACTGAATACCCATTATGTCTTTTCCCTTCAATCACCCGAGAGGACCCATCTATGAACAAGTGCCACCCTGTCTCGAAGGGAGTTTCTCCTAAGTCTGGTCGAACTTTTGTATGGTAGTGAATCAATTCTAAACATACATGCTCCCATTTTAAGTTTGGATTCCCCCGTAAAAAGCCTGCTGGATTAAGTGAATTATCAGTAGTTAATATTAAATCACCTTTTTCCAGTAAGATGGCCTCATATTTTAAAATTCTTGAGTCAGTGATCCACCTCACTGCTTTCTGATTTAATATAGTTCTAACTTGGTGGGGCGTGCTTACTGTTAACTTTCTTCCAAAGGTTAACTTTCTATTTTCTTCAACTAATAGTGCTGTAGTTGCGATGGATTGGATACACTGGGGCCACCCACGAGTGACTGGGTCTAAGACCTTTGACAAGAAGGCTATGGGCTGTTGGTGGCCTCCATGTTCTTGGGTGAGCACTCCTAGAGCTACCCTGTTATTTACTGTAATGAAAAGGTGAAATGGCTTTTCTAGGGAAGGTAGAGCTAGAACAGGGGTGGTTATGAGCATCTCTTTTGATTCCTCAATCTGCTGGATTTCCTGGGAAGTCCACAAGAGATTACCAGGCTTCCACTGGGCAAGTTTCTCATATAGAAGTTTACTTTTTAATACATATGAGTCAATTCATAAACAACAATATCCAATTAGTCCTAAAAATTTCCCGAGTTCTTGTTTAGTTTGGGGCAGGGGTAGGGAAACAATTCCCTCCACTCTTTCAGGTCTTAATTTTCATTTACCTGCACTGATTAGGTGACCTAAGTATTTAACTTCAGGTTCTACATGTTGAAGTTTCCCTTTGAGCCCCGCAAACCCTCACATTGCAAGTGACTGAGAATGTGTGTAGAGAAGTCATCTACTTCTTTTATGTCTTTACCAGATATAAGAAGATCATCCATGCACTGAAGCAGACATATTTGTTTAGGGACTGTAATTTTATCTAGTACTTGTTCTAGGATCTGACCAAAGAGGTTGGGGGAGTCTGTGAACCCCTGGGGCAAGACTGTCCATCGATATTGTTGTCTCCGCCCCGAATATGGGTCTTCTCACTCAAAAGCAAAGATATCTCGGCTATCGTCAGCCAAGGGGCATGACTAGAAGGCATCCTTCAAATCTATCACTGTAAACCATTGATGATCATATGGAACTTTGCTAAGAATGGTGTAAGAGTTAGGAACAATGGGGTGAGTGGTCTGGACTATTTGATTAATAGCTCTAAGGTCTTGCACCAATTGATATGACTCATCTGATTTTTTGACAGGCATGATTGGGGTATTGTAAGGAGACATACAGTGTTCAAGAAGCCCATCTTTAATGAGACCCTCAATTACAGTCTTTAGCCCTATTCTACCAGGTAAAGGAATGGGGTATTGCTTTCTCCTTACTATTTCCCCAGGGATTTTTAGTTTGATATGTATTGGAGGGATTTGGAGTTTCCCTCTATTTCCTTCCTTTGACCAGACATCAGGATGAATATATATATTGTTTTTCCTCATCTCTTCTGACATATACTGGTAGAGCCTCCCTAAGCAGTTCATTCAGGGGACAGTCCTCCCAATTTTCTATTTTTAAAATTTTCTTGAAATGTCTGGCCAACTTTTAGTAACAAAGTGAAGTTTTAACATTCCCTGTCCAAGGGGATTTCCCAGATCAAGGCCTGCATATTGTCTCATTTGCTCCCTCAATCTATTTAAGAATCTAGCTTGTCCCTTATCTTTTTCCTGTTGAATATCAAATGCTTTAGAAAGATTTCGAGTTCAGGGTACTGATACTTGAATTCCTTTTGTTATTATCTCCCTTAGATCCTGCATGTTTTACCGGTGATTTGCATTGTTATTGTCCCACTGAGGGTAGTGGGCAGGAAATTTATGGTCCACAGGAGGAACATTTTGACCTGGAGGGTGCTCACGTTCCCAAACCGCCACAGCAGCCCTCCGAATCATACTTCCTTCTTCCCCTGAATAGAGGATGCCCATGATAGACATCAACTCGGCCCAAGTGCATATTTGAGGCCCTGAAAATTGATCAATTGGATCTGCTACTCCATAAGGGTCATACAGTAATGGCTTAAGCTCCTTTTTTAAATTCCGAACCTCTGAACTAGTCAAGGGAGCGTTTAAAAAGCCAATAGCCCCTCCGCCTTGTGGTACCTCTCTTAGAGAAAAGAAAGTTGGATCTGGCTCTTTGGGTGTAGAGGGAAATGTAAAGTTTTGAATATCTTTTTTACATTGCTCTATTTCACATTGAAGCCTCTTTAAAGAGGGATACTTAATAGATTGGAATGGGGCAGGCTCACAAGACGGTAATTCTGCAGAGTCAGGATTATAAGGGGAGGGGGCGAAATATGAGCAGAAGTATCACAAGCAAAAGAGGGATCCACAGCAGCAGCTGGGAGAATAGAACAGGCTGAAGCGCTGCTTGAAACAGCTGGGAAGTAACCCGCAACGGGAGCCAGGGGGATGGGACAGGCTGGTGCAGGACCTGAAGCAGCTGGGGAGTAACCTGAAACGGCAGCCAGAGGGACAGCACAGGCTGGGGCGTGACATGAGACGGGGATGGAGGGGCGGGATTAGGGGCAGCCCAAGAGTGATGCAAACAGGGGAGGGACCTGAGACCGGAGCCGGAGGGGCGGGAATCCGGGCCTGAACGAAGGAAGATGATTTAGAGGATCCCATGTGTTAGCAGGTGCGGGTTGTTTAGGAATGGGAACTTCTTCCCTCTTAGAAGGGTTGGCTTCTGAGTTTCTCCCTCCGGAGTCTAAAGGGTAAAGGAGAACTGGTCCCTCACACCAGCAGAGGGCATAATCGATCTCTTCCTGGGGGATAGGGCTCTTACAGTTAACATGTTCGATTAAGAGCTGACAAATCCGCTCCTCAGTAGATCCAAATTTTGGCCAGAAAAGTGAGGGTTTAAGGATGGGTTCTCAAACCCATGTAAAACAACAATATTTTATCATCTGCTGTTTTTGTTTACACTTGGTTCTCTCATCTTTCCAATAGGTTAGCATAAGCCCCAAGGGGCTATCAGAAAGAATTTCATCACTCTCTAGACTCTTTAATTTTCCTGTCTTACTTGAAACCTTCCCCATCTTAGGGATCATTAAGGTGGGGGGGGCGGGCAGCCCCTCCTTTTAGAGATTTTTACCCTACCCTTTCCTGAGGCTTACTGAGGCTTTGGAAAAGGGCCCTAATCCCACCTTTTCTGGGATTTCTACCCTCCCCCTTCCTCTTTGTCTACTCTGTTTGCTCCTGCCTCTAGTCAATAAATGGCAGCATGAGACTGAAGAGAAGACACTCATTCCACAACCACAATACTTAGTCCCATTCACACACTCTCAGCCTCCAACTTATCCTGACCACCCAGAAAATACTTTGTTGCCTTCACAAGGCCTCCTACCTTATTCCATGCACAAGAATTACCTAGTCCTCTTATTGCTGCGGTCTTGCAAGCCTCTCCTGCCCGTTTTGCTGAGAATCCAGATTTATTCATCACAACAGGTGGGCCCGGATCTCCCTCACCCTAGGACCACTGTAACTAAAGAGTAGGACATGTCCCCCCTGGGTGGGGTGATCCAAGGACCCTTCCCGAAGGAGAATATTCGAGCCCCACGTTGGGCATCAGAATTGTTAAGAATAAGGCTCAAAATCCTAAGGAAATTGAACACTGGAACAAAGGATTCTTAGCAAAGCAATTTTACTTCTGGGCAGAGGGATGCCTCCTTGGCCAGTTGCCCTGAGAGCACACCTGAACAAAGGGGCACAAGAGCCTTTATTCCTGATTCAAGTCCTGCCCCTGTACCCTTTCCCCCTTGGCCAGGGTCTGGCTGTACAATCTAAACTAATCCCAGTTGACTAAACATTTGATTTTTTTTTTTTTTTTTAAGATAGGGTGGGCACATAAAAGAAAGTAGTGAGGAAGGGGAAGAGGTGTCTGTAATGAGCTGGAAAGTTAGTCCACTTTCCAAATAAGGAAAGGAATGTGAGCTGGTACTGACAACGCTTGGTCCTGAGGTGTGCCTGGGCATCTAACAAAGGCAAAAAGGATAAAGGAGAAAAAGGAGGAAAAGAGATGGGGGTTACTATGAATTAAAAAATAAAAGATTGATCAGATTATTTGAAGAGAAACCTCATCATATCCCACATTAGACATTAGACTTTTAGAAATCCCATACAATTTGGGAACATATATTAGCATTATTTACCAAAATATAACCTAAAGAAAATTGAACATTATTTTGGCAGTCCCCTGTACCTAAACATGTCAAATAATCCTGTTTACCTCTCTTTTCTGGACACTTCCTGGGTTCTCTGAAGTATTGGAAAAGCCAGGTGTCAGCAAAGACAATTTTGAAACTTAAGTTTGATTTTGGAAAAGTTGTTAAATATGTTTAAAACAGTTGATATTATGAAATAGAATTTCATATCACCATAAGTTATTTATTTTGCCAAAATGATGACTCAGAAATTTTAAAGAAAAAAACAAACAACCCCATCAAAAAGTGGGGAAAGGATATGAACAGACATTTCTCAAAAGAAGACATTCATACAGCCAACAGACACATGAAAAAATGCTCGTCATCACTCGCCATCAGAGAAATGCAAATCAAAACCACAATGAGATACCATCTCACACCAGTTAGAATGGCAATCATTAAGAAGTCAGGAAACAATAGATGTTGGAGAGGATGTGGAGAAATAGGAACACTTTTACACTGTTGGTGGGATTGTAAACTAGTTCAACCATTATGGAAAACAGTATGGCGATTCCTCAAGGATCTAGAACTAGATGTACCATATGACCCAGCCATCCCACTACTGGGTATATACCCAAAGGATTATAAATTACTCTACTACAAAGACACATGCACACGTATGTTTATTGCGGCACTATTCACAATAGCAAAGACTTGGAATCAACCCAAATGTCCATCTGTGACAGACTGGATTAAGAAAATGTGGCACATGTACACCATGGAATACTATGCAGCCATCAAAAAGGATGAGTTTGCGTCCTTTGTAGGGACATGGATGCAGCTGGAAACCATCATTCTTAGCAAACTATCACAAGAAGAGAAAACCAAACACCGCATGTTCTCACTCATAGGTGGGAACTGAACAATGAGATCACTTGGACTCGGGAAGGGGAACATCACACACTGGGGCCTATCATGGGGAGGGGGGAGGAGGGAGGGATTGCATTGGGGAGTTATACATGATATAAACGTTATGCACATGTACCCTAGAACTTAAAGTATAATAAAAAAAAAAAAAAAGAAAAAAAAAAAAAAAAGAAGCAAAAACCTTTTATAACCTTTCACAAATTTTGCCAAAGAGCATATTAGTATTTTAAGAATACATTGTATTTTCATTTAAATGCGCAATTTACAGAGGAAAACATATAATATCTTTTTGAATTAGTTAATATGTTCACACAGAGAACTTTTTCTGCAAGATTAATTTCCACAATTCTTCCACTGCTTCTTTGAACCTTCAGCTTTTTCCTATCTAATTTAAAACAATCCTTTAACCCTAGGTCAAAGTTTACATTTCCATACCTTGTTACAACCTTTTACTATAAAATCACATTTTACTGCTTTTACACATCTTGCATGTAAATCTCTTTTTAGTAGTCTCAATTACAATTTATAATGGTAACTCCCAGAAATGTTTCCCATTAAGGTAAAACCTGGTTAGTAGTTTTAATTGTGTGCTAAGTGCAGTCAAGGTTTGCCTTCTTAATTAAGGGTTTGGTTAGTTCCATATGTCCCCAGGCCTTACCAATTATGAAGCCAGCAAGTCAAATAGTTCTCAAAATCCAAAAAGCAGTTTGTAACCTCAAAACACTTAGCAAGCCTTGCATCTGACCTACATAGTTTAGTTCACCTGTTTGCATTTCAAAGACACCAGTATTTGACCAACAGTCTTTAGGGCTGTTTATATTTTAAAGATTAAAGTCATTTGAACTGAAAGGTACCTCAAATTTTATCTTCTCTTTAAAAAATATTAGCCCCAACTACTTGCCTTTAGTTAGGTCAAATTAATTAGAACTCTTTTTACAGACATTACACACAGTAACACACTGACAGGTAGAATAAAACCCAGCGGTTGGTTGGGGCCCTTTAAGAGACAGGACTAGGAAAACATGCAGATATTGAACCAGAGAGGACTCATCCCCTAAGACATGATTGCTAAACAAAGCCTTGCCAAGTAATTACTGGCCATGCCTCCAAGATGTAAAAGAAGATGGAGACTTGCAGCACAAACCATACAGACGTGGGAAGCACACCAGATTGACCATAGCCCAAAACTAGCCCCACAAATCCTTTTCCACAATTAAACTTTTACAGAGAATACACACAGTGATAGTTTGGGGGTCTGAACTAGTATAACATTTTCTAGAAAGAAAAAAAACTTTAAAGTTTAACTGGTTGATGGGGTACAGAAGGGGAAGCAAAAAAGGTTTAAAAATGCCTGCAGAAGAATCTCTTATTGTCATGCAAGTTGTTCCTCCACCAGGGAGACAAGTTTAATTGCTGTGGGTCAGAGCTGGCCTCCCTGGCATGAGAGGCAGAGACTCTACAGGCTGGTGGCAGAAAAGGCCAGCCAGCCACCCTCAGTGCCTTGGGCCATGTGTCCCAGCTCTGGCAGGGAGGAGGGAGCAGCAGGGAGCTGCTGCTCATGCTGGTCCATCCTGAAAAAGAAAGGAAAAGGCCATGAAAGGGCCCAGGAGTGACAGGAGGTTATGACATGCTTTCCACCACCCTCAGAAGTCTGAGGGCAAAAAAACTTAAGAGCAACAGTGAGAGGTTTTGAGACCCCATTTCACTCACCACTTCTCGAGCCCTGAGTTGGGTGGCAAAAATGTTGCAGGACTTTTCCGTAGTTCAGCTAAAGTTAGGGTCCTTTTCTGTCCCATGCCCACAAAAATTTCATCTCGCAGATGGTTTGAAGGTTAACTAAAGCAGGGTTTTATTTGGTGAAAAGGAAGAAAAGGGGGAAACAGGGACTCTCCCTAGGCCAGAATCCTGCCCACAGTTTCCTGCTCAGCTGTTTGAATCCCAGGTTTCACACAAGAAGAAGAGGGACCAGGCTCCTCCCCACTGCAAATGGTGCAAACTTCCTGAGGCTTCACCCAACTGCACATGCTGGTTGAAGTCTTTCCAGGGACCCTCTCCCACCTAGCTGTCTCACAACCAATCCAGCTGTTTCTGTACCTCACTCCTTTTCTTCTATATGTCATTTTCCTTTTTCTGTCCATAAATCTTCTTCCGCCAGGTGGCTGAACTGAAGTCTCTGAGTCTACTTTTGCTCAGGAGGCTGCCCAATTCATGAGTTGCTCATTTCTCAATTAAACTCTTTTAAATGTAATTCAGCTGAAGTTTTTCTTTTAACAGATGGCATCAGAAATGGGATTTGAAGTAGACCTAATGACTTCCAGGAGCACTGAGTGATCAAGCGAGGTAAGTGCTAGAGATCCACTGTGCCTATTGCCCTCTCAGAGCAACTGGAGATGGTGGTAAGTTCTCTTTTTTAAGCTCCACGGATTTGTGTTTTGAGCACTCTGAATTTCTTTGAACAAATTTCTGATCCAAACTGGGTTTGGAAGTCATGACAAACTGAACTGAGTCCAGGATCAAACTGGATCCAGTAATTAACTGGCTTGGATCCAGTAAGAGGCATCTTACATCTGACTGGGTCAAAAAGAGACCAGTAGTAAATGGCAATATTGCAGAGTGGGGTAAAATTTGGCTTTTGGAAGTTTGCAGGGATTTGTGTGTTCTACTCCTTTGTTTCATTTTTCTTGTGCACCTAGGTAGGGAAAAAATCATTGGCTAAGTTGATTAAGGAAAACTGAAAGCAAAGCCAATATTTGAAGTAAAAATGTGATCCCAGTTTCTGAAGAATTGAGTTGCTTCTGGCTTATACATGCATAAATATTAGGTCCAGGAAGCAACAAAGTCTTACAAAAATGGCAAAATCTTACTAAAGATAACTTACAGTGAAACATTCTAAATGAACAGCACTGCACTGAAGTGCATTTGAAAATGAGAGCTCCAAAATTAGTTTCATCTAGGGATGCCTGTTGATATGCAGAAGCTTTGAAAAAGATTTCAAAGTTTTTATTTTAATACTTTACAAAAGGCAAATAAGAAGTTTAAGTGACTAATTGATTAAAATAATTAATCTCCCTAGCACTCTTGGCTGATGGCTGTGAGTGACAGGATTAGGCATGTACTGGATCATAAGACATAGGAAACTTTTTTCTCCTCAAATAAGGATACTTGTGAGTTGATGGAACTGCTGGAAAATATCTCTTTATGGCCCACAGTCACCTGAACTTTTAGTGCAGTGTCACTGCAATGGGTGGGTCTTCCTCTGGCCTCCCTGAGTGCTTTGCCTCCCCTACCATGCCACAGACAATGCTTTTCTTTCTCTCTTTCTCTCCTTTCCTATTTCTATCTTTTCTTTTAATCAGGGCAACTGTCCACTCTTACATCTTGCCCCCATCAAAGACTCCATGTTGAAACTCCTGGTGGGAAGATCATTCCACTTCACTTTGAATGGATCAAAGATGACAGGACCCAACTTGGGGCAAGTTTGAGCCTTGCCAGTTTGATATTGGGTAAGTGGAATGACTAATGTCTATGTTTTATCACACATATTTTGCTCTGGCCAGAATGGGAAAATGTTAATTTGGTTTTTTCATGCATCTTTTTGTCAGTGTGCCAGGCTGCTGGGTTCCCTTTCAGATTTCTGGCCTCTCTCTCTCTCTGTGCAAACTGGTTGTAGGAATGGTAAAAATCACTGTCTCCTCTGCCAAGTTTTAATTAATGAGAACAAGTATTTGTGAGGCTAGTCTTAAACTGTAGCAAATCTGGTGTACTTTATGCTATGAATTGGTTTATCTGCATGGATCTGTCATAAAAAGTGGTACCATAGGATAGAATGCAGGCCTAGGACCCCAATAAACTTACTGTTCAAGCCAGTTCAGCAAATTGGTCAGTTACAATCTTTGCTGCAGTTCCCTGAAACAAACAGAAAACTAGAGGAGGTTTCCCTATTGTCTTGTTTTATGTCCTTGGAAGTTTGACCTTGTAACACATGGTGATAAATTCTCTTGGTCTCCACAGGAATTTTGGAGTTCATGTCATAGCTCTAAAAGTTATCTTGAGCAATTAAAAACCTTTGCGAGCTCAAAATTGGCTGCTCTGGGCTTCTTTTGGGAAGAGCAATGGCAACTGCCTAATGCTGTAGCTTAAAGGCCAAGGCTTTGCCATTTTACAATTGTGTCTTGGGTTCAATTCCTGGCTCAGGGAATGAGTCCTTTCTGGTTTAATATCTGTATGACTTTTGCCATTAGTTGATTCTCTTTCCTTCCATAAACAACTTCTGACTTCTTATCTTGAATTTTCCTTTCTCTGAGCCACCTTTAGAGATTCTAGATTTTGTAAAAACTGCTGACTACCTGTTTGAAAATACATCATACACTCGTGGTTAAGTTGTAATCTTAGTTTCAACTTATTGGTTTCACCTGGAAGATTGCTTTTGATAAAGTTCAAAAGCCAGAAATATTGGCTATTTGGCCTGGCTGAAGTAAGGTAATAAGACATTTAAAATGATTTTTAAGAGCACTGGTTAAAACTCAACTTAATTAAAAGTAGATATTCAAGCTATGGGTATATTTAAAAGACTTCTATGTTTTTTTTTTTCTCTTCTTGGATCTTGTTTTTCTGGGACAAAAAGAGTTTTTTTTTTCTTTTCAGTCAACTGAATTGTTTTTCTCCATTTTGTATTCTTGCCACTCTTGATGCATACATGAGAGGACCTAAGATAACTTCTAACAGCCTGAGACTTATTGGGAAAAATAGAGGAGGTGTCACAGACCCCATTTTAGGAAAAACTTGTTTTCCTCATGAAACTCCAGGAGTTAAAAGCAGATACATTTATCTCAAATTCTAAGGCTAAATATACTTTTAGGGATAGCAAATGGCAATTATGGGGGAATACTCAACTCTTTGCACATTTGGATTAGAGAAGCATGCACTTTGCCACCTAGAAAATATGGAAATGTCCCCACTGTCTGCTGAGAGAGGACTCCCATGGGAGGATGGGCTGATCACAAAGTGGGCTGATTGGAGGCTTTGGGTTACTTTGCAATAAAATACATAGTAAAATTATTGCACTGTCTTGTTCCATAGAGTTTCTCTTTTGGGAATACAGGATCCAGTATGAAAATGGGACACTGTTTGGGAATCTGTTTTGCCTTCCAGTTGTGCCTACTTAGTAGGCTCCAGAAACTGCAAGTTTTCCTGGCCTTCTTCCTTGAAGGACTCCATCTTGAAGCCAGTAATCCAATTAATAAATTAAAAATTGGCAGATGAAAAATCTCACAACTATTGGATTTATTTCTTTCT
Source organism: Trachypithecus francoisi (assembly GCF_009764315.1). Lineage (NCBI taxonomy): Eukaryota > Metazoa > Chordata > Mammalia > Primates > Cercopithecidae > Trachypithecus > Trachypithecus francoisi. The sequence goes on along the minus strand of NW_022680535.1, from coordinate 77,571 downwards.
GTCTGTGTATTTATATGTATGTTGTGTGTGATGTTTATAAATGAAAGAGCTCTGATTAATTATTTTATCTTTTACAGAGCTAAACAGGATTATTTGACATGTTAAGTTACATGGAAAGCATTGTCAAAATAAGAAATGATGTTTAACCTTCTTCAGGTTATATTTTAGTGAATGTTATAAATATATGTTCAGAAATTGTATGGAATTTAAAAAATTCCAATATGTCTGAGTATATGCTATCAATCATAATCATGCTTAGTATGTTGTTTTAGACAACAGAAATAACCAAATTTTCTTTTCAATTGTGTTTTAAACTATGACTATTTAAAGTCCTTTCCACAGTTAACTGCTTCATTCTGATGCACTTTCAGAAAACTTCTCAATTATGAAAAATCTAGAATATGGTATTTTTTAGGAAGTTCATGAAAAGAGAAGAATCCTGAAAAGCACTTTCAAATACAGGTTTCTTATAACTTTAGAATCATATCATTTAGACTTGGTAAGAATTCCTGGAATTCTAATAAAAAGACTGGTTTATGAAGCTGCTAACCCAAGTAGAACAACCATAAGTCAAATTACCTATAATAACCCATCAGTTATTAGTGCTATGCACCTAAGTTGGAGAAACAACTGGTGTTCAAGAGGACATATGTCCAGTGTTAAGCATGGACTCATGAAGAACCAGCATGACTGCCTTTTCTTTCCTGAGTCCTTAAAGCTTTTGTTATTAAAAGCTCTGCATTCTGTGACTCACCATGGAAAAGATAAAATGATTCAAATTAAATATATATTGGCGTGGTGACTTTTAAATTGATAAAATAGTTGATGACCAATGTTTAGTTTGTCAAACCCATATTCTTGGGAAGAAAATCAAAGCTTCTGGTACATTCCACTACCCAATGGGCTACTTAAACATTTACAGAGGGATTTTATTCAACTGTCTTTTCAATGCATGTTTTCTTGTTGTAGCAAAGCTTTCTGACCAAGAACAATTAACCTTTTCATAATCTAGAACCTAAACATTGGATCTTCTGAGAACATTAGAGAAAGACAGCCCTTGCCATCCACACTGCAGCAAAACTTCAGAAACTTGAACCTTGGGTTCATAATCTCAGAACTGAGAAGAGTCCCTCCAAACTCTTGGAACTGTACACCCATTGCAACCCTTAAAGTCAAGCTAAACAAGGAAGTTTCTTCTCAGAAGAAGATGGTATCCTTGATGTGAACAGCTTTTTCTTCTAGATCACAGTTCAAGAGTTCTCTACTATCATGAGACTCTTATCTTTGAATTTTTCCCGTTTATGCCTCTATGCACAGTAGAAGTGAAAAGACAGGTTTGTTTTGTGTACTCATGGGGTATACTTTTATTAGTAAAGGATTTTGCAGCCAGCCTTATACATGGCTAACCTTATACCTTGATAGATGAAAGATAAAGGTTCAATGTAAGTGATAATTTTGATGATGTATATACATTACCTCATAATCAGAAACAGGACATTGGTTCACACCTTTTAACCTACATCATGGATTAAAGGGAACGTTGTCAGGAAACCTTCACTCTCCTAGAAGAACATCATTTATTAGGCCCTTTTTTTCATGGTTTGAAGTAAAAGAGGCAATGATTAGAAATGTATCACTCATGATAGGCTCTATAGCAGATTCTACTATAAAGGCTATGGTTACAAAACAGACTGTAAATTCTCTTGTGAAAGTTATGTAAAATAATAGAGTAGCTCTAGATTGCTTACTGGCTAAACAGAGAATTATTTGTGCAGCCGCTGACACTTGTGGCCTATGGAGAAATACATCATATTGGGTATTATTGAGATTCAGTTGGAGGGGATTAATGAAAAGACTGCTTAGTTAAAATGAGTAGACTCTTTATCCCATTTGTTGTTCTGTTCAATTTTAGGTGATTTGGTTTACGAGAGCCCTGGGTAAGGAGCATACTCCAAACTCTTGGTATTATCCTCCTAGTAGTCATAATACTAGTCTCCTTGTTGTGCTGTATTCTCTCAAAAATTTTAAATGTTTGCATGCAGCCATTTACTAGAATGTCAACTGATCTCTCTTCAACTGCAATGAGAAGAGCTAAAAGAAATATGTGACCATGATGACAACAAAACCTATGAATGACATGCTGAGACCAGAAACCCAGAATGATGATAACTGAGAGTGGCACTAAGGTCATAAGTTTTTGTCACTCTCTCACCTAGGTGAGAACCTGACCAAAAGGGGAAAATTATTAAACAAAATTAGGGAAAGCCATTGCTTTAGACGGAGCTCATGCACTAGGCCCCAACAGATGAGACCAAACCAAAATGGTGTCACTCATGCTAAATGTGACATAATGAAACTAAGACTTTAAGGAAACACATAAAGCCTAGAACAGGTGAAGTTTTGTTTTTTCCTCCTGTAAAAAGGACATTCCAGCATAGGGAGGTACCCACTACTCCAACCCTTACTAAAAAATTAAATAGCTCAAAGTTCTTGTTTCCACCTTGCAACATCCACTGTTCTGTCATTTTCCAGTGGATTTCAAGAACAAACAAGTGTATTTACAACAGTCATCAATGACTAAAGTGTTGGTCAATCTCTCAAAACTGAGAAGATGACCGAAAGGGGAGAATTGTTTAATCAAGTTTAGCCTAAAGCTGATTCCTTACATATTTCAAGTTTAGCCTAAATGTTTCTCTGCACATCATGAACTATAAAAAATGGAGGAATAAACAGACCATAGCCTACCCTTGTGCCAATCACCATGTTTGGGTCAATCAAAGGGAGCCAACTGCTCAAATCATGTTCAAATAAGACGAATGCTGAGCTGCAACCAATCCAGCTGTTTCTGTACCTCACTTCCATTTTCTGTATGTCACTTTTGTTTTTCTGTCCATAAAGCTTCTTCCACCATGTGACTGCACTGGACTTTCTACATTTACTCTGGCTCAAGAGGTGCCCAATTTGTGAATCATTCATTGCTCAATTAAACTCCTTTAAATTTAATTTGAAGTTTTTCTTTTAACAAAGTTTTACTTTTTCACTAAAGTTCAGTAATTTGGGGGGCTACAAATGTTTTAGTTTTTTTCTGTGCCTTCATTAATTTCCATATTTTAAAATGGTTCATTTCTTATTATTTTGCAGGTATTTTGTCACTCTTGTGGAAGATTGCATTTACCAAGATTCTAATGCCTGGATGTTATGCTGTGCTGGTGTCTTTCAGCCTGCTATGGCTCAGGAGGCTGTCTAATTCATGAATTATTTTTTTCAATTAAAGTCTTTTAAATTTAATTCAGCTGCAGTTTTCTCTTTAACATGATGAAGGTTAACGTCAAGCATCTGTAAGAAACTTAAACAAATGTACAGAGAAAAGCAAGACACTCCATTAAAAAGTGGACAAAGAACATGAAAGACACTTTTCAAATGAAGACATACATGTGGCCAACAATCATATAAAAAAACTTAAACATCACTGATCATTAGAGAAATGCAAGGTAAAATTACAATGAGATACCATGACACATCAGTCAGAATGGCTATCATTAAAAAGTCAAAAAATAACAGATGCTGGCTATGTTGTGGAGAAAAAAAGAACACTCGTACACTGTTGGTGGGAATGTAAATTAGTTCAGGTATTGTGGAAGAGTGTGCGATCTCTCAAAGACATAATCAGAAATACAATTTGACACAGCAATTCCATTAGTGGGTATATAACCAAAGGAATATAAATTATTCCATTATAAAGACATACACATACGGTTTGTAGCACTATTCTCAATAACAAAGAGATGGAATCAACCTAAATGCCCATCAGTGATAGACTGGATAAAGAAAATGTGGTTCATATACACCATGGAATACTATGCAGCCATAAAAAACAATTTAATGTCCATTGCAGCAACATGGATAGAGCTTGAGGCCATTATCCTTAGCAAATTAATGCAGGAATAGAAAATCAAATATCGCATGTTCTCACTTATAAGTGGGAGCTAAATGATGAGAACATATGGACACATAGAGAAGAACAACACACACTGGAGCCTTTTAGAGGGTGGAGGGTGGGAGGAGGAAGAAGATCAGGAAAAACAACTAATGTGTACTAGGCTTAATACCTGGGTGATGAAATAATCTGTATAACAAACTCCCATGACACAAGCTTACCTATGTAATAAACCTGCACTTGTACCCCTGAACATAAAAGTTAAAAAAGATAAAAATAAATAAAATAGAAACAAACATATAATACAGGAAAATAAGCAAATATTTTATTTAAAACAATTGATAAAGTAAAATTTAAATAAAATGCAAATTATCAAAACTGTGAATAAAAAAGTGATCACCCTTAGTGATTCTACATTTAAAAATATAATAGAATACTATAAATAGCTGTATGTAAACAAATCCAATATCTAAGAGTAAGTGGATAAATTTGCTGAAAAAAATAACAAAAGAAAACCTACTAATCTGAATAGTCTTTGAATAAATTGAATTCCTTGTTATACATTATCCTATAAGATAATTTCAAATCAAGATGGCTTAGCTGGTAAATTTTTTCAAATACGTAAATAATAAATATTACCAATGTTATACAAAATTTTCCAGAGAATATACATCATATAGTTCCCAAACTGTTTTATAAAACCAGCATAACTTTGATCTGAAAATAGGACTGTTACAATGTGAGAAGATCATTTAAAATCAATGTAGATCATGAATATAGATAGAAAATTCTAAACAAAATAAAAGCTGGTAGTATACAGATATATATAAAAATTACTGTATTTCATATACCTGTGAAATTTAGTCCAGAAATGTAAGATTGTTTTAAAAAATCAATAATCAACATAATTCACATAATAAGGAAATAAAGACAGAGAAAATGTATTTGATATAACTCAATCATATGTATATTTTTAAAAAAAATTTGAAAACATTGGGGCAAAAGGTAACTCCATTAAGAGCAGAATATATTTGAAACCTTTGTAGATAACAGAAACTCCATGTGAACATATTAAAAGAATTGATACACAGTTTCAAAACACAAAAAGGTTGTCCACTCTCTCCACATAATTCATTAGTGCAATGAAAGTCTTAAGCAGTGCAATAAGCAATAAAAAGTCATAAAAGGTATAATGATTGTAAAAGAAAACCTTATTCAAGTGACAAAATAGTGTACATGTAAAATCCAAAATAATCTCTGAACAGATTATGCAAATTAATGCCAAATTAGTACGATTCTTGAACCACAATTCGTATACAAAAATTAGTGTAGAAGTTTTATTTTTTTTTCAAGACAACAGATTGGAGGCATTATTAGCATGCCTCCCCGACTTGGAAAGGCAAAACAGTATATAGAGATTCACACTGTGAACTTTTTTCCAAGAAGCCTTGCAGGAATTCTACAGGAAAGCTGAAAGCAGCTACAAACCTTTTGAAAGAAGCATCAGGCTGCAGCTTACACTGTGAGCCAGGCAGAAAACTTTAAGTCCCCAGAGTGTGAGAGAGGGATAAACTGCCTGTATGCTACACATTCCCACCAGAAAACCTGCCAATCCAGGCCATGGGGGAAGATTTGAACCCTGCCCAGCACTGGAATTGATTTAGGGAACAGTGGGGAAAATAGAAGTAGGAGCAGTGAGAAGAGCCTTGCTTCCATTCCCAGTCTCTAGTGTAGATGAAGGGAGCCATTTCTGATTCTACCTCAAAGGGGACGCTGCAGAATTCTGCCAGCTAACTCAAGTGGTGGTCACAGGTTAAGGGAAGCCCTCAACTATGATTCATGGTATAATTTTGAGTGGGGATGAACTCCTTTGGCCGGAACTGGGAGACAAATGGGAAGTGAGTTGCAGCTGCAAGTGCAGGAGCTGGATGCGCTGGCTAGATCGGCAGACCAGGAGGGGTGTGGCCTGAAAGCTGTGGTTGCTCTGTGGAAAGGCTTATGGCCTGGGGCAGTTTTGGATTCTGAGTGCAGACTACCTGGAAATTAGCTAGCTGCTGCTAGTGGAATACTGTAGGTGTGAGACCTGACTTGCCAAGTGTCTGGGAGCTGAGTGGGGCTTACTGCCACTTGCTGCTCACCACCCCATGTACGAACTCTTCTGTGCAGCAAAGACCATTTTGCTTCTCCCTGGAACGTTACCCAAATTTCCAGAAAACTGTCAACCAATATTCACTGGGGCCACTGCTTGCCCTGCACTTGGAGAGCCAGAGCACCAATTTGTCTGGCCCAGCTTCCACTTGGCTTTGCTCCTTTAACTGACCTGGTAGTTTAACACAAAGGCCAGAAACTTTTGGGAGTTCCATGGTCCCACCCATTGCCTGAGACACCAGAGTACCTCCCCATAGTTACATAAGGCAGGCACTGTGGCTGGCACTCTTTTGCAGGTGCCACCTCCTGGCTGGAGGCCAACTGACACAGTCCATTATAGAATCTCCAAGTAGAATACTACAGCACCCAGGAAGGAGAAAACCTGATAGCATAGCCTCAGCTATCACCATTGCCTGCAGCATCATGGTTAATCAGGAGTATGTCTACATGACGAGTCTACTACTACTACAACCAGCATTTGATAAAGCCAATACACTAAGGCTATTTATAACCAAATAATTTCACGTCAGTCTCCCGTTACACCCATCAGAGCTGGTACTGGTACCTGCTGCTGAGAGACTTGAGGAAAAGTCACTTCACTGAATCCCTTGCCAACATTCTCCAACACCAGCCTGGAGTATGGCAGCTCCACTGGGCAGCTAGAACCAGGGGAACAGCAACATTTACAGGAGGCTGGCTTTCAGGGAATCATACTCCTAGGGGAAGAGAGAGTGCACCACATACCTGTAAGACAAAAGAATTTAGATGACAGGGCTTGAGTCCCATAACTTTCTGCTTGTGGGAAGTTTCTTTCAGCAGAATTACAGGTGCAGTGCTGGGCTCAGTAGGGAAAATCTGTAGCTCTACCCCAACATTCAGGCAGCCCTGGTGCTCATGAAGATTTTTGGAGAAGGGAGCATTTGTTCCCCTTGTCCACTACTTCAGACAGAGCTGGGGCTTCTCCCATGCAAGCTCAGCAGGCGTACACCTATAGACAGCCTTTCTGGAGCACTTCAGAGTGACTGCATACCCACAGGTGGAGTGCCTTTCAGGTTCAGGCTTGCATAAAAAGTAGAGTCACAGTACCTATCTATTTGAAACATCAACCTCATTGCAGATGAAAAGATGTGCCTGTCTGATTTGAATAGCCTGGACACTGGGTCAAGAATGTGACTAGGAGGTGGACCACTTTCCTGCTGGCTTGGCAGAGGCATTGAGGTGGCTCACTCCTTTCATCCTGATAAGATCTCAGTGTGTTTCACTGAGAACTCCCCCAGCCACCTCTGTCAAAGTTGGAACTTTCTGCGTGTGGTAAGTTTCTTTCAGCAGAGGTACAGATGCAGTGCTGGGCTCAGTCTGAAAAGTTATGTGGCTCCACCTCAACAGTCTGACAGCACTGGTGCTTGCGAAGGGTGTTGGAGGAGAGGACTTTCTCTCCCACTTGCCCACCACTGCGGACATAGCTAGGGGTTCTCCCATGGGAGCTTGGCGTGGGTGAACCTGTAGACAACCTTTCTGGAACCTTCAGGGTGATGAAATCCCCAAAGGAGGAATGTCCCTCTATGTTCAGACATGCACCAGGAGTACAGCCACAATCCCTCTTTACATTGAACAACAGCATTCTTGTACATGAAAAGAGGTGCCTGTCTGATCTGAATAGCTGGAATACTATGACAGGAGTGTAACTGGGAGGCAGATTGTTTTCCTGCTGGCCTGTCAGGAGAGCTGAGGTGGTTCCCTCCCTTCCCTATGGAAGGACCTCAGTGTGATTAACTGAGAGCTCCCCCAGCCACCTCTGTCAGGTTGGGTCCTCTGCTCACCATTGGGTATTGCATTTACCCACCTGCTTTAGCCGCCACTGGTTTCTAACCAGGGATACCACTCTCACTCCTCTGAAGCCTGAACTATTCAACCTGGAAACAAACTACTGGGGAAAAAATAAATTTTTTAAAAAGTGCACACTCTGAGGGAACAAGATAAGCTTCAAAAGACCTCTTTCATTTCAACTTCATAAATTTTCACAGTAAATTTTCTTGCACACTGAGCACATTGCTACTACAACCAGGATTTAAGAAAGCCATGATACATGGACTCTCTATAACCAAGGAACTCATGCAGAGCCTACACCCCTGAAAGCAAAAAGAACCAAACAAGGCTGCAATAAACTATAAACATTAAAGTCACATCATTAAGGGGGAAAAATAAATTTTAAAAAGTCACATGGTCAAATCAAAAATAAATTCAAAAATAATTAGAAGAAATAGTCTACCCAAATGAGAAGCAGAAAAATAATTCTGGTCATATTACAAAACATTGTTCTAGAATACTTGCAAAAGATCACACTATCTCACCATCAGCGGATTCAAACCAAAATAAAATCCTTTAAATACAAGATAAGCAATTCCAAATGTTGATTATTAAGTTATTCAAAAATATACACGAGAAAGGTGAAAACTAACATAAAGATACTTTTTAGGAATTCAAGATATGAGTAAATACAATCTAAAAAGATAGATATTTTAAAGAAAAACCAATCAGAACTTTTGGAAATGAAAAACGCATTTAGGAAATTACAAAATGAAGTGGAATGTTTCAACATTAGGCTAGATATAGTAAGAGAAAGAATTTCAGAGCTCAAAGACAAGACTTCTGAATTGACTTAATCAGATAAAAATAAAGAAAAAAGAATCAAAAGAAATGAACAAAGTATCCTAGAAATATAGGATTATGTAAAATGGTCAAACCTAAGAATAATTGGTGTTACTTAGGGAGAAGAGAAAGCAAAACATTTGGAAAACTCATTCGATGGAATAATTGAGGAAAACTTTCCTAGCCTTTCCAGAGGCTTAGCTATCCAAATATACAAAATTTAAAGAACATCTCAGGGATTCCTTACAAAAAGAACATCACCAAGTCATGTAGTCATCAGGCTATCTAAAATCAAAGTGTAGAAAGGAATTCTAAGAGCAGTGAGACAAAAGCATCAGGAAACCTATAAAAGAAATCCTATCAGACTAACAGTAGGCTTCTCAGCAGAAATGCTACAAGTCAGAAGATATTTGGGTACTGTATTTAACCTCTTTAAACACAACAATTGTCAGTCAAGATTTTTGTATCCAGTAAACTAAGTTTTATAAATGAAGAAGAAATAAAGCATTTTTCAGACAAACAATGCTGAGACAACTTGTCACTACCAGACCAGTCCTATAAGAAATGATAAAAGGAGTGCTAAATCTTGAAACAAAAGATTAATATGCACCAGAATACAATCTCTTGAAAGTATAAAATTCTTAGGTTCTAAATAACTATAACACAATGAAAAAAGCAACATGTAAAGATAAAAATCGACATAACAACTGAAACAATACCTCATATCTCAATATTAATGTTGAATGTAAAAGGCCTAAATGTTTCACTTAAAAGATGCAGATTGCCTGATTGCATTAAAAAATCACAAACCAAATATCTGCTGTCTTCAAAAGACTCACTTAACATCTAGAGATTCATACAAAATCAAGGTTAAAAGTTAGTGTTAGATAAAGGGATGGAAAAGGATATTCCACATAAATGGAAACAGAAAGCAAGCAGCTGTAGTTTTTCTTGTATCAGATAAAGTAGACTTTAAAGCAACAGTAAAACAAGACAAATAAGGTCATTTAATAAGGATAAAAGGATCAATCCAACAAGAAGATATTACAATCTAAATATGTAAACATCTAATTTTGTGACTCCCAGATTCATAAAACGGTTACTACTAGACCTAAGAAATGAGATAAGCAGCAACACAATAATAGTGGGAGACTTTAACACATCACTGACAGCACTAGACACTTCAAGGAACAGTGTCAGCAAGGAAACAGTGAATTTAAGCTGCACTGTAGAACAAATAGTCCTCACAGACATTTACAGAACATTCAACCCACAAGTTGCAGAATATACATTCTTCTCATCACCACATGAAACAGTCTTCAAGATAGACCATGTGATAGGCTACAAAACAGCCTCCGCAAATTTTCAAAATCAAAATTATGTAAAGTGTCTTCTCAGACCACAGTGGAATAGAACTAAAAATAAACTCGAAAAAGAACACTCAAAATTATACAAATATATGGAAATTAAACAATCTACTCCTGAACGGTTTTGGGGTTAACAATAAAATCAAGATGAAAATTTGAAAATTCTTTAAAATGAGTGACAATAGTGATGCAAGTTATCAAAACTTCTGAGATACAGCAAAAGCAGTGTTAAGAGAAAAGTGTATAGCACTAAATGGCTACATCAAAAAGTCTGAAAGATCACAAACTGACAACCTAATGTCACACCTCAAGGAACTAGAAAAACAAAAAGAAACCAAACACAAAAGTGGCAGAACAAACGAAATAACGAAGATCAGAGTACAACTAAATGAAACAGAAACAAAAAATATAAAACATCTCTGAAACAAAAATTACCTCTTTGAAAAGATAAACAAAATTGATAGTCCATTAGTTAGATTAACCAAGAAGAGAAAAGATTCAAATAAACTGAATTACAAATGAAAATGAAGATATTAAAATCAACACCACAGAATATGAAAGATCTTTCGAGACTTCTATAAACACTCTATGCACACAAAGTAGAAAATGTAGAGGAAATGAATAAATTCCTGGGAATATACAACCCTCCCAGATTAAATCTGGAAGAAAAAGAAACCATGAATATACCAATAACAATCAGTGTAATTAAATTAGTAATAAAAAGATTGTAAACAAAAAAATTCCAGGGCCAGATAGATCCACAGCTGAATTTCACCAGATATTCAAAGAAGAATTGATACCAATTCTTCTAAAACTATTCCAAAAGATTGAGAAAGAGGAAATAATTCATAATTCAGTCTATAAAGCAATGTCACTCTGATACCAAAACTAGGAAAAAAACATAACAAAAAAAGGAAACTACAGCTCAATATCCCGGATGACCCTGATGACCATAGATGCAAAAATCCTCAACAAAACACTAACAAACTGAATGCAGCAGCACATCAAAAAGTTAATACACAATATACCACAATCAGGTGGATTTCATCCCAGGCATGCAGGGATGGTTTAACATATGCAAGTCAATAAATATGATAAATTACATAAATGGAATTATAAACAAAAAGCGTATGATTATCACAATGGATGCAGAGAAAGCATTTAATATCCAGCATTCTTTTAAGAAAAACAAATTCAACCAACTAGGCATAGAAGGGACGTAACTCAAAATAAAGGCATATATGAAAAACCCACAGTCAACATCATGTGGGGAAAAGTTGAAAGCATTCTCCCTGAGAACTGGAACAAGACAAGGATGCCCATACTCAGCTCTTCTATTCAACATGGGACTGGAAGTCCTGTCCAGAGCAATGAGGCAAGAGAAACCAAGAAAGAAAAGAAAAGAAAAGAAAGAAGGAAAGAAAGAAAGAAGGAAGGAAGGAAGGAAAGAAATAAAGAAAAGAAAGAAGGAAAGAAAGAAAAAGGAAAGAAGGAAAGAAAGAGAAAAAGAGAAAGAAAGAGAGAGAGGAAGAGAGAAAGAAAGAAAGAAGAAAGAAGGAAAGAAAGCGAATCCAAATTGGAAAAGAGGAAGTCAATCCATCTCTGTTGGCCAATGATATGATTGCATAACTAGAAAACCCTAAAACTCCTCCAAAAAACTCCTAGATTCAATAAATGAGTTCAGTAAAGTCTCAGGTTACAAAATCAATATACACAAATCAGTAGCACCACTATACACCACCAAAAACAAAGTTGAGAATCAAATTAAGAACTCAGTCCCTTTTACAAAAGTTGCAAAAAAAATTGGAATATATTTAACCAAGGAAGTAAAATACCTCTATAAGAACTACAAGACACTACTGAAAGAAATAATAGATGACACAAATAGAAACACATCTCATATTCATGGATTAGAAGAATCAATATCATGAAAATGACCATACTGCCCAAAGCAATCTGCAGATTCAATGTAATTTTTGTCAAAATACAAACAATTTTTCTCACAGAATTAGAAAAAAGCAATGCTAAAATTCACATGGAACCAAATAAGAACCTAAATAGCAAAAGCAATCCTAAGCAAAAATAACTATTTTGAGGCATCACATTACCTGACTTAAAATTACACTGCAAAGCTATAGTTACCAAAACAGCATGGTACTGGTATAAAAGTCAATACATAGACTAATGGAACAGAATATATAACCCAGAAATAAAACCAAATAGTTACAAGCATGATCTTTGACAAAGCATGCAAAAGCATAAACTGGGGAAAGGACACTTTACTTAATAAATGGTGCTGAGAAAACTGGATTTTCACATGGAGAAGAATGAATCTGGATCCCTATCTCTCATCTTACAAAAAAAATCAACTCAAGATGGATCAAAGATTAAAATCTAAGACATGAAACAATAAAATTTCTAGAAGAAAATCCAGGAAAAAATCTTCTGGACATTGGCCTAGGCAAGGAATTTATGACTAAGACTCCAAAAGCAAGTGCAAAAATAAATAAATAAATAGGACCTAATTAAACTAAAAATCCTCTGCACAGAAAAGAAATAATCAGCAGAGTAGACAGACAACCCACAGAGTGGGAGAAAATATTTGCAAAGTATACATCTGACAAAGGATTAATATTCAAAATCTACAAGGAACGTAAACAAATCAGCAAGAAAAGAATCCCATTAAAAAGTAGGCAAATGACATGAATAGACATTTCTCAAAATAAGATATACAAATGGCCAATGAACATATGAAAGAATGCTCAACATCACTAATCATCAGGGAAATGCAAATTAAAACCACAGTGAGATACCACCTTACCCCTGCAAGAATGACCATTATTAAAAAGTTTAAAAACAATAGATGTTGGTGTGAATGTGGTGGAAAGGGAACACTTATACACTGCTGGTGGGAATGTAAACTAGTACAACCTCTATGAAAGACAGTGTGGAGATTCCTTAAAGAACTAAAAGTAGATCTACTGTTCAATCCAGGAATCCCGCTACTGGGTATCTACTCAAAGGAAAAAAAAAAACAAACACGCCATTATACCAAAAAGACAATGGCACACATGTTTATTGTAGCATAATTCACAATCACAGAGATATGGAACCAACTTAAGTGCCCATTGACCAATGAGTGTATAAAGAAAATGTGGTATATATACAATATGGAATACTACCCAAACATAAAAAATAATAAAATATATATTTTTCAGGAACTTGGATGGAGGTGGAGGCCATTATTTTAAGTTAGGTAACTCGAGAATGGATAAAAAATACTGTATATTCTCACTTATAAGTGGGAGCTAAGCCATGTGTATGTATACACATAAAGAGTGGTGTAATGTACTTTGAAGACTCAGAAGGTAGAGGTTCAGAGGTGGGTGAGGAATAAACTACATACTGAGTACAATGTACACTGTTCTGTTGATGCTACACTAAATATTAGACTTCACCACTATACAATTCATTTGTGTAACCAAAAACCACTTGTACCTCAAAAGCTATGGAAATTTTTTAAATGTTTAAAAATAAATATGTACATACATAACAAAAAATGACAATTAATTGTAGAATCTCAGCCTCGCTCCTGCCACCAGTGCTACCAGAGATTGCTGAGCCCCAGTTCACCTGCCACCACCAACTCCAGACACAGAACATCCAGTCATGAATAAATATTCAAATATTCTTGGGTCATGGATAAATATGAGTTTGTTCAGAAGGCCAAACTAGTGGAGCAAGCTGAGCAATATGATGACATGGCAGCCTGCATGAAGTCTATCACTGAGCAAGGAGCTAAATTATCCAATGAGGAGAGGAATCTTCATTCAATTACTTATAAAATTGTTGAAGGAGGCCATAGGTCATCTTGGGGGGTCTTTTAAGTATTAAACAAATGAGGGAAGGTGCTGAAAAAAACACAGCATTTAGCTCAAGGGTACAGAGATAAAATTGAGACTGAGCTAAGACATATCTGCAATAAAGTACTATCTCTTTTTTCAAATGTACTTGATCCCCATGCTTCACAGAGAGCAAAGTCTTCTATTTGAAAATAAAAGGACACTACTATTGTTATGTAGCTGAGGTTTCTGCTGGTGATGAGAAGAAATAGATTGTGGATCAGTCACAACAAGCATACAGAGAAGTTTTTGAAATCAGCAAAAAGCAAATGCAACCAACATATCCTACCAGATTGGGTCTGGCCCTTAATTTTTCTGTATTCCATTATGAGATTCTGAACTCCCCAGATAAAGCCTGCTCTCTTACAAAGACAGCTTTTGATAAAGCCATTGCTGAATTTGACACATTTAGTACAGAGCCATAGGAAGACAGCACACTAGTTTTGCGACTACTGAGAAATGGCTTGACATTGTGGACATCAGATACCCAGGGAGAGGGAGATGAAGCTGAAGCAAGAGAAGGAGGAGAAAATTAACCAGTCTTTCAACTTCATCAGTCTCATTCTAAAATTTACACAGTAGATCATTTTTCCTCCATGCTGCCCCACAAGTAGTTTTCTTCTTTACCATTTATGACAAATTTTTAATTTGATAAAAACCTGTTACTTCTATTTGAATTCCTATATTTCTCATGTGGTTTTTTATGTTTAATGTTAGGGGATTAGAGCCAGTTAATATTTTTAGGGAGTTATCTGTTTTCATCTTGAGGTAGACAATATGCAGATGTAAAATTTTTACACAAGTTATATATGTTTAGAATGGTACTTTTTGTACATTGTGGCTTCACAAGGGCCAGTGTAAAACTGTTTCCATGTCTAAGCAAAGAAAACTGCCTAATATTGGTTTGTCCTGGTGGGAAATCAAAGGGATAACTGGTTCCAGTCACAGGAGTAGCAATTGTGAATACTTTAAGGTTTGAATCATTTACAAGGCTGTAATAGAAACAGGTATACTATGGATACCACATGTTGAACCATGTATATCTGTGGAATGCTCAACCTCAATGTGCATACCTTTGACTACAGCTGCAGAAGTGTTCCTTTCAACAAAGTTGTGACTCAATTTACTCTGGATAAGGACAGATATGTTTTACATTCTATTACTTGTAAAGTTATCTGCTGCTTGTGTTTGTTATTTTTTGCTACACTCATTTTATTTGTATTTAAATGATTTAGGCAACCTAAGAACAAAAGAAAAATTAAAGATGCAGTAAAAGCAAATTGCTTTATATCCATTACTATATATATATATATATATATATACACACACATACACACATACATACACACTTCAATGTGTATTATATACACATTACTATATATATACTATATATACTTTATAGATAGCACAGCAGTAAAACAAAAAATCTCTTGTATTTGAGATGATAGCTAGCTCTGTTAGTGTCTTATAAAATTTTCATGAACAATTCAAGTTTAATTGTTAAGAACACATATACTGTTTGTGTAAGTAGAATAAAAGTTTTATGAGTAGGCATTTCAAGTATGGTTTCTATAGTTTTTCATGTAAATTAGTCTTTGGTTTTGAAACTTCTCTAAAAGAAATTGTATATTTTTAGAAATTTATTTCTTATTTTCTCTTGGCAGCTAATGGGCTTTTACCAAGTTTAAACACAAAGATTGTCATAAGGAAAATATTATCAATATAACTACTGTTTTCAATAATTTCCCATGTTCTCTTCTCCTCCTCTCACTCTGAAAAAATGAGTTATTATTTTTTGGGAGGGAGGGAGACATTGATTTTTAAAAGGGTAATATGTTCCATTTAAAATGTTGGTATATAGCATTTTCTAACTTAGGAAGCCACAATGTTTTTGGCTCATAATGACACTGGGTAGCACTAACTGTAAGTTTTGTGCTTCTGAATCACATTTATTTTTTAAGAATTTCTTGATACTATTACAGTCTGCCTTCAATTTTGATCCTTTATTCTTTCTATGTATCAGGTGCACAAGATTACCTGCCTTTTTTAGTCCTCTGTCTTATCACTAACCATTCCTACTTGGTGGCCATGTACTTGGAAAAAGACCACATAATGTTTCTGGCTCCAGTCAATGTCTAAAATACTCTGCTTCCCTTGCTTTCATTCCACAAACTATTTTCCTCTACCTATTTATTGCAGCAAATCTCTCTTTAGTTAATGAGATTGTGTTTAAGTTCTACCTACCCCGAATGGTCTGTCATTGTCTACCTTTAAAATCTATTATTCTTTTTCGTCCTCTGTTTTTTAAAATATGATGGGGCTAAGTTATACTCAAAGCTCACTCTATAGAATAGCCTTTAACACTTTTCAAAAAACAGCAAACAAAACAATGTTATTTTGAAGTTTTTTTTTTTTTTAGAATGCAAGCTTCTTAAGAGCAGGGACATTTTCTATATGTTCTATAATGTCTAGTATATTGTAAGTGCTCAATGTTTATGATGAGAGGCAATGTGTCTTAATGACAAGGGTGAAAAACTAAAATCTCCCCCTAAAAGAAAACCAATTGTGTCTTCATATTCTAATAGTAAGAAGAAAACTAAATTTAAAAAATACTGCTGGTCCTTTCAGGATAGAATAGTTTCTATCTTCTCTAGGCTTCTCTCACACAAATAAAAAATATGGATATAACAAAACATAAAACAACTCTGAAGGATGAGAAGGGTGGAAAGAAGAGGGTGGTCTGCTTAGGGATCTTGAAATATTAGAAACTTGATGTGTTCCGTGTGTTTTCTTTCTGCCTTCCATATGTTGGACAGGGCACTGGAGAAATCAACTCAGAATTACTAACAGGCATAGGAAAAAAAAAAGTGTTGTTAAGGGGTCGCAATGAAGAAATTGAACTTCCACTCCCTGCTTGGTCCTGGGTCAGGGTACTTTAATTCCCTCACTTGTGTGGTGTTAGTGGAACCAAGCAGGAAGTTGGGCTTCCATCTCTACCTAGCAGCAAAATAAAGCAGAATGAGCAGTAAATGGCAAAGCTAGTCAGCACTTTGCTTTCCCCACTGTTGTGCTGCAGGTCCCAGCAGAAAGTTGAGATTCCACCGCCATGAAACAGTAATGGGGTACTGCTAGGAAGAACACATCTCTTCCAACCCCTGGTGTCAGTAGGAACCATTAAGGAGCTAAACTGCCACCTCCACCCAAAAACAACAGGTGGTATGAGTTAGAACCCTTCTATTATGAAAGATGGTTTCAGTGGATCCCAGCAAGGAGCTGAACTTACACTCTCTCCAAAAGCAACAGGGTGACACTAGTGGGCACACTGTTTTCAGCAATGGCATAGTGGAAGGCACTTCTTCCTATCCTGAAGCAATAGGTGGTGTGAACTGGTATTACTGGGCACTCCACTTTCCCCATAAATATCAGCACAGCCCAAGGTGCAGGAGATCATTCATCCTGACATAATGTAATGAGGTGTCAAAGAGGCAACAATGGGGCAGGGTCAAGCAGTGTTAGTTGGAGCTCTGTTTTTGCAAGGGTGGTGTCAACAGGGCCCAGTAGGAAGCTCCACTTCCACTCTCACCTAGCACAAATGAGGGGATGTTATTTGGTGCTACTTAGCACTTTCCTTTTCACAAGCCTCGTGTTGGTAGGGACCAGATAAAATTCAAAATCATCATCCCACAAGGTCGTGGTGTGAGGCCTGCAAAATGATGCAGTTCAGCACTCTGCTTTCCCCTCCACTGATATTAGTGGAGCCAGGAAGAAGCTGATCTTATACTTTCAAATAGCAGCATCAAGGCAGAAGGAGGCGGCATTAGGTGGTTCTAGTAGGGACTAAGTCTTCGATTCCACTAATGTCAACAAGGACAAGTGAGGATATAAACCCCAGTAAGCAGCAACGAAAGAAACAAGTTGGTGAAATGCACTGCTAATCAATCCTGTGTTTTCTCCTCTGATGTCAGTGTTCCCTAACAAAGGGCCAAATGTTCATGCCCATGAATCGACAATGAGATTCAACATCAAATTTTAGCTCTAGCATAACAATAGTTAATGAAACTGTATTATACCTAATTTACCAATTAGATATTGTCAGATAGGGTTGTTCTTTTTTTAAAAGGACCAAGTATATGATTACTACAAGAAAATCACTTCAAATGTAATTATTTAGACAGGGTGAAAGCAAAAAGAAAAAATATATGTAGCATATAAACACTAATTTTAAAAGAGAACAGGAATGACTATATTAATATCAGGTAAAGTAAAATTTAAACCAAAGAAAATTACTAGGAACAAATAACATCATTACATTATAATGTAAATTCACGAAGAAAATGTAGCTATTTAACTGTCTCTGTACAAAACAAGAAAGCTTCAAATTACATGACGCAAATACTAAGAGCACTATAGGGAAAAAATTATATTTATAGTTGGGGACATTGAGAAATATTTCTCAGAAATTGATAGAAATAAGAAAAATTATGCAATGATATAGAAAACTTAACATCATCATCAACCAATAGAATCTAAGTGTACATTAATAGAATACTATGTAACAACAACAGAATATACATCACATTCTATTCAAACTTCCATGAAGTAATCACTGATATAGACTACACTCTGAGCCACAAAAACAAACAAATGTAAAAGAATTGAATGTATACATATTCTGTTCTCAGATTATAATAGAATCAATCTATAAATAAATAACATAAACAAAGAAGAATAATCTCCAAAGGTTTTGAAATTAAACACACTTCTAAATAATTAATGGGTAAAAAAGAATTCTCAAAAAATTATGTAGAATTGAATGAAAGAGAAAATACAACACATCAAATTGTATGCAATAAAGCTAAAGCAATACTGAAGGTAAATTTATGGCAGTTTACCTGATATTAATATAGCCACTCCTATTTCAAATTAGGGTTTGCATGTGATACATGTTTTTTTCCTTTTGCTTTCAGCCTATCTACATAATAGTATTATAAGCAATTTTTTCTAGTAGCAAGAATATACTGCATCTTTTTCAAAGGTCTGGTCTTCTTGCATTAGAAAATAGGAATGATCTCAAATTAAAAATTTAAGCTCTCATATCAAGACACTACAAAAAGAAGAAAAAATAAATTTGATGCAAGCAGAAGAAAGCAAATAAGAATAAGAAAAATATCTTAATGCATCTAAAACCAAAGACAATAAAGAAAATCAAAGTAACAGAATGTTGGCTTTTATAAAGATTGACAAATTAATAAACTTCTCATGAGACTGACAAAGATATAAAGAGAAAGGATAAAATATAGCAATATTATAAATGGAACAGATCATATAACTAAAGATCCTAAAGTATTTTACATCAGTTGTCCCAAACCTTTTTGGCACCAAAGATGAGTTTTGTGGAAGACAATTTTTCCATGGACTGGGGGAAAGTTGGGGAGGGGGTGGTTTCAGGCAGAAACTGTTCCACCTCAGATCACCAGGCATTAGTTAGATTCTCATAAGGAGCGCGTAACCTAGATCCTTTGCATGCGCAGTTCACAATAGGGTTTGCTCTCCTATGGGACTCTAAAGCTGCCACTGATCTGACAGGAGGCAGGTGATAATTCTCACTCGATCACCGCTCACCTCCAGCTATGTGGCCCGGTTCCTAACAGGCCATGGGTTGGTACTGGTCTGCAGCCAAGGGTTTGGGAACCCCTGCTTTAAATGATAAATACAGAGTACCATGAACAATTTTACACACATAAATTAGGCAACACAGAAGAAATGTGCCAATTTTCCAAAAGCTCAAACTACCCAATCTCACCCAAAATAGAAAATCGTATAATTTTCAGTCACTTAGAGCAATGGAACAGAATAGAGAACCCAGAAGTAAAGCCGAATACTTACAGCCAACTGATCTTTGACAAAGCATTCAAAACTGTAACCTGGGGAAGGGCCACCCTATTCAATAAGTGGTGTTGGGAAAACTGACAAGCCACATGTAGAAAAATGAAACTGCATCCCCATCCCTCACCTTATGCAAAAATCAACTTGTGATGGATCAAAGACTTAAATCTAAGAAAGATCTGAAACTATAGAAATTCTAGAAGATAACACTAGAAATACTTTTCTGGAGATCTGGCTTCGGCAAAGAATTCGTAGCTAAAACACAGCAGTAATTTCAATAGAAAGAAGAAGTAAGTAAATGAAACCTAATTAAACTAAAAACTTTCTGCACAGCAAAAGAAATAATTTGCAGAGTAAACAGACAACCCACAGAGTGGGAGAAAATATTTGTAAACTATGCATCCAACAAAGGGCTAGTATATAGAATCTACAAGGAACTCAAACAAATCATCAAGAAAAAAATTCCCAACAAAAAGTGGTAAAAAAAAAAACATAAATAAGTGTTTCTCAATAGAAGATAAGCAAACAACCACGAGACATGTGAAAAAATGTTCAACATCACTAATCATCAGGGAAATGCAAATTAAAACCACAATGACATACTCCTGCAAGAATAGCCATAACTAAAAATTCAAGACAATAGATGTTGGTCTGGTAAAAAGGGAACACTCCTGGCAGAAATGTAAGTTAGTACAACCACTCTGGAAAACTGTATGGAGATTCCTTTAAGAACTAAAAGTAGATCTATCATTTGATCCAGCAATCCCAGTGGGTCTTTACTCCAATGAAAAGAAGTCATTATATGAAAAATACACATGCATATGCATGTTTATAGCAGCATAAATCACAGTTGTGAGGATAGAGAACCAACCTAAGTGCCCATTAACCAACAAGTGGATAAAAATAAATATGCTATATATACGCCATGGAATACTGCTCAGTCATAAAAAAGAAACAAAATGATGCTTTTTGCCACAAACTTGGAAGGGGCTGGAGGCCGTTATTCTAAGAAAAGTATCTCAGGAATATACATACTGGATGTTCTCACTTGAAGTGGGAGCTTAGCTATGAGGACACGAAAATATATAGAGTGATATAATGGACTTTAGGGACTCATGGGTGGAGATTGGGAAAGGGATGATAGATAAAAGATGACATATTGGGTACAGTGTATATTGCTTGGGTTACAGGTGCGCTAAAATCTCAGAATTCACCACTAAATAACTCATCCATGTAACCAAAAACCACATGTACCCCCAAAACTATTGAAATAAATTACAAATAAAGTAATTTTATCTATAAGCAATACTTAAAAAATCACTAGGTCTTGACTGAAAAGCATTTAAAGAATTAATTCAGGGAAGGAGGGCAAGATGACTAACTAGAAAGCCAGGGGGAACAGCTTCCACCAAGAGACCAAGATGACTGCCATGCTCCTAATAGATCTTCAGAGGAAAAGCACCAACTGTGGAGAGTGAAGAAGGAAGCTGGGCTGAGGGGGAGAAATCTGTGAACTTTACACGGGGCAACAGTGTACCTGGACTTGTTCTGACAGCTTTGGGGAAATGGGTGGGTTGAACTGACAAGGAACAACCCATTCTCACCACAGGCCTCTGGAACCCCAAAAGAAGGAGACCCCTCAAACACCATGGACAATTGAGTTGGCAAGGAAAGCTGCTTAGAAAAGTGGTAGAGGCAGCAAGTCAGCAGATGTGGAGCTCAGGTTTGTTGCAGGAACATCTGTAGCAAAGCACAACCAGAGATGACTATCCTCCTAGGCTTGACTTGCTCCCATAGAAGACTTTAGCCCTAAGGGTACTGTTGGTCATGAGCTCTGCAGGACAGTCTTCCACAACAGACAGGGCTGATCAAACCTGAGCACCCCTTGGTTGACTGGCTGGCCTCTCTTGGGGTTGTAGCATGGCCACACCTTCTTGCAGGACAGCCTCAGGTGCCCTGGGGACAGACACACCACAGGATCTGCACTGTCAGACCATGACTGACTGGCAGAAAGTCCCAGCATGGCAAACTCTATGGCCACACACTTCCTCCACATACTGCAGCTTCCCCTTGGGACCACAACAACTCCTCACATCACTTTACTCGTGCATGTCTGTGTGGGCAATTTTGCTTTCCTTGTCCCGCCAGCAGGTGGAAGTACAGTCCACCTCCCAGCCCCATGTCAACGGCCATTGCAGATGAAGACTTGGTAGGCACAAAGAAAGCTAGCCCCACCCCTGCCAGCACCTCACCTTTGCATTAACACTGCGTGGAGAACCGCGGATCTTCCCCCACCTTGAGTTACCATTCCTGCTTCTGGGGCACAGAGAAGGAACTCAGACCAACACCCGCCAGTACCTCAATCCTGAACCAGCACCACCTCCAGCGTGATTACACACGCAATCACCAGCAGGGGTCCCTCATCTTCCACTGTGGTGAACAGGGAGGCAGGCACCCCAGGACCTGATAGAACTCTGCCATAACTGCCACTACTGCTGTTGCTCGCATGTGTACATGAGAATGGATCACACTGTCATTGCACTATGAAATGTTCTGTCTGACACCACCCATCAGAAGGTAGTGACCAGTAGTTCGAGAATACCTTGGCCTTCCTGTTCAGTAGATTCCTAACCACAGTAATCCAGATAACAAAGTTGGGGCCTAATACAAGTCCCTCAAAGTTAGCGCATGCAGTCCAGGAGTTGGGAGCTGAGTGATGGCACCCTAAAATCTTGCAGAAATGAAGTGAGTCAGCTGAATCCACCTTATATCACAATCAAACTCTCAAAATCACCAAATAAGATAAAAGAAAGAAACCCATTTGATTATCTCAGCACCATTTGTTGAATAGGGTGTTCTTTACTCACTTTATGTTTTTCTTGACTTTGTTGAAAATCAGTTAGCTGTGAGTATTTGGCTTTATTTCTGAGTTCTCTATTCTATTCTATTGGTCTATGTGCCTATTTTCATACCAGTACCATGCTGTTTGGGTGACTAGGGCCTTATAGCATAGTTTGAAGTCAGGCAATGTGATGCCTCCAGATTTGTTCTTTTTGATTGGTCTTGCTTTGCCTATGCAGGCTTTTGTTTGGTTCCATATGAGTTTTAGAATTGTTTTCTCTAGCTTTGTGAAGAATGATGATGGTATTTTGATGGGAATTGCATTGAATTTGTAGATTGCTTTTGCCAGTATGGCCATTTTCACAATATTAATTCTACCATTCCATGAGCATGAGATGTGTTTCCATTTGTTGGTGTCATCTATGATTTCTTTCATCAGTGTTTTGTAGTTTTCCTTTTAGAGGTTTCTCACCTCTTTGGTTAGGTATAATTGGCAAGCCACAAGTAGAAGAATAAAGTTGGATCCTCATTTCCCACCTTATACAAAATCAACTCAAAATTAATCAAACACTTAAATGTAAGGCCTGAAACCATAAAAATATGGAAGATAACATCACAAAAACCCTTCCAGACATTGGCTTAGGCAAAGACTTCATGACCAAGGACCCAAAAGCAACTGCTATAAAAACAAATATAATAGATGAGACTTAATTAAGCTAAAAAGTTACTGCACAGTGAAAGAAATGATCAGCAGAGTAACACAACCCAGAGTGAGAGAAAATCTTCATCACGTTCACAGTCAGCAAAAAACTAATATCCAGAATGTACAAAAACTCAACATATCAGCAAGAAAAAACAAACAATTCCATCAAAAAATGGGCTAAGGACATTGATAGATAATTCTCTCTCTCTCTCTCTGTCTGCCTGTCTCTCTCTCTCTCTCTCTCTCTCTCTATATATATATATATATATATATATGTATATACATACACACACACACACACACGCACACACACACACACAAATGACCAACAAACATATGAAAAAATGATCAACATCACTAATTATCAGGAAAATACAAACCAAAACCACAATGCAACACCAGCTTACTCCTGCAAAAATGGCCAAAATCAAAAAATTGTAAAATAATAGATGTTGCCTGGTTGTTGTTCAAAGGGAACACTTTGGCCAGGCCTGGTGACTCATGCCTGTAATCCGAGCACTTTGGGAGGCTGAGGTGGGTGGATCACGAGGTCAGGAGTTCAAGACCAGCCTGGCCAAGATGATGAAATCCCCTCTCTACTAAAAATACAAAAATTAACTGGGTGTGATGGTGGGCACCTATAATCCCAGCTACTTAGGAAGATGAGGCAGATAATTGCTTGATCCCAGGAGGTGCAGTTTGCAGTGAGCCAAGATCATGCCACTGCATTCCAACCTGGGTGACAGAGTGAGACTCCATCTCAACATACATAAATAAATAAATAAATCAATCAATCAATAAATAAAAAGAAAAGTAAAGAAAAAGAAAAAAAGGAACACTTTTATACTGCTGGTGGGAGTGTGGAAAACAGTGTATGGAAGATTTCTATCTACCACTTGACCCAGTAATCCTACTACCGTGTATCTACTCAGAGGAAAAGAAGTCACTATATGAAAAAGATACTTGCACACATATGTTTATAGTGGCACAATTCAAAATTGCAAAATTGTTGACATTTGCCAATTTGGCATTGCAACTCAAATGCCCATCTATCAACTAGTGGATAAAGAAATTTTAACATATATATACCATGGAATGATACTCAGTCATTAAAAGGCACTAAATAATGGCATTTGTAGCAACCTGGATGGAATTGGAGACCACTACTCTAAGGGAAGTAACTCAGGAATGGAAAACCAAACATGGTATGCTATCACTTAAAAGTAGGAGCTAAGTTATGAAGATGCAAAGGCATAAGAAGAGTACAATAGACTTTGGGGACCCAGAGAGAAGAATGGGATGAGAGTGAAAGATAAAAAGATTGCTCATTGGGCATAGTGTATATGCTTTGGTGATGGGTGCACAAAAATCTCAGAGATCACCACTAAAAAATTTATTCGTGTAATCAGCTATCACCTGTTCTAACAAAACCTATGGAAATAAAAAATAATAAGAATTTTTTAAAAGTTTTTAAACTTTCTTTTATTTATTTATTTATTTATTTATTTTTTATTATACTTTAAGTTCTAGGGTACATGTGCATAATGTGCAGGTTTGTTACATATGTATACTTGTGCCATGTTGGTGTGCTGCACCCATCAACTCGTCAGCACCCATCAACTCGTCATTTACATCAGGTATAACTTCCAATGCAATCCCTCCCCGTCCCTCCTCCCCGTGATAGGCCCCGGTGTGTGACGTTCCCCTTCCCGAGTCCAAGTGATCTCATTGTTCAGTTCCCACCTATGAGTGAGAACATGCGGTGTTCGGTTTACGGTTCTTGCAATAGTTTGCTGAGAATGATGGTTTCCAGCTGCATCCATGTCCCTACAAAGGACACAAACACATCCTTTTTTATGGCTGCATAGTATTCCATGGTGTATATGTGCCACATTTTCTTAATCCAGTCTGTCACAGATGGACATTGGGTTGATTCCAAGTCTTTGCTATTGTGAATAGTGCCGCAATAAACATATGTGTGCATGTATCTTTATAGCAGCATGATTTATAATCCTTTGGGTATATACCCAGTAATGGGATGACTGGGTCATATGGTACTTCTAGTTCTAGATCCCTGAGGAATCGCCATACTGTTTTCCATAAGGGTTGAACTAGTTTACAATCCCACCAACAGTGTAAAAGTGTTCCTATTTCTCCACATCCTCTCCAGCACCTGTTGCTTCCTGACTTTTTAATGATTGCCATTCTAACTGGTGTGAGATGGTACCTCATTGTGGTTTTGATTTGCATTTCTCTGATGCCAGTGATGATGAGCATTTCTTCATGTGTCTGTTGGCTGTATGAATGTCTCTTTTGAAAACGTCTGTTCATATCCTTGCCCACTTTTTGATGGGTTGTTTGTTTTTTTTCTTGTAAATTGTTTGAGTTCTTTGTAGGTTCTGAATATTAGCCCTTGTCAGATGAGTAGGTTGCAAAAATTTTCTCCCATTTTGTAGGTTGCCTGTTCACTCGGATGCTAGTTTCTTTTGCTGTGCAGAAGCTCTTTAGTTTAATTAGATCCCATTGTTCAACTTTGGTTTTGTTGCCATTGCTTTTGGTGTTTTAGACATGAAGTCCTTGCCCATGCCTATGTCCTGAATGGTATTCCCTAGTTTTCTTCTAGGGTTTTTATGGTATTAGGTCTAACATTTAAGTCTCTAATCCATCTTGAATTAATCTTCGTATAAGGAGTAAGGAAAGGATCCATGTTCAGCTTTCTACTTCTGGCTAGCCAATTTTCCCAGCACCATTTATTAATAGGGAATCCTTTCCCATTTCTTGTTTTTCTCAGTTTATCAAAGATCAGATGGCTGTAGATGTGTGGTATTATTTCTGAGGGCTCTGTTCTGTTCCATTGGTCTATATCTCTGTTTTGGTACCAGTACCATGCTGTTTTGGTTACTGTAGACTTGTAGTATAGTTTGAAGTCTGGTATCGTGATGCCTCCAGCTTTGTTCTTTTGACTTAGGATTGTCTTGGCAATGCGGCTCTTTTTGGTTCCATATGAACTTTAAAGCATTTTCTTCCAATTCTGTGAAGAAACTCATTGGTAGCTTGATGGGGATGTCATTGAATCTATAAATTACCTTGGGCAGTATGGCCATTTTCACGATATTGATTCTTCCTATCCATGAGCATGATGTGTTCTTCCATTTGTTGTGTCCTCTTTGATTTCACTGAGCAGTGTTTGTAGTTCTCCTTGAAGAGTCCTTTACATCCCTTGTAAATTGGATTCCTAGGTATTTTATTCTTTTGAAGCAATTGTGAATGGAAGTTCATTCCTGATTTGGCTCTCTGTTTGTGTGTTACTGATGTATAAGAATGCTTGTGATTTTTGCACATTAATTTTGTATCCTGAGACTTTGCTGAAGTTGCTTATCAGCATAAGGAGATTTTGGGCTGAGGCAATGGGGTTTTCTAAATATACAATTATGTCATTTCCAAACAGGGACAATTTGACTTCTTCTTTTTCTAGCTGAATACCCTTTATTTCTTTCTCTTGCCTGATTGTCCTAGCCAGCACTTCCAACACTATGTTGAATAGGAGTGGTGAGAGAGGGCATCCCTGTCTTGTGCCAGTTTTCAAAGGGAATTTTTCCAGTTTTTGCACATTCAGTATGATACTGGCTGTGGGTTTGTCATAAATAGCTCTTATTATTTTGAGATACGTTCCATCAATACCGAATTTATTGAGCGTTTTTAGCATGAAGGGCTGTTGAATTTTGCCAAAGGCCTTTTCTGCATCTATTGAGATAATCATGTGGTTCTTGTCTTTGGTTCTGTTTATATGCTGGATTACATTTATTGATTTGCGTATGTTGAACCAGCCTTGCATCCTAGGGATGAAGCCCACTGATCATGGTGGATAAGCTTTTTGATGTGCTGCTGGATCCGGTTTGCCAGTATTTTAATGAGGATTTTTGCATCGATGTTCATCAGGGATTTGGTCTAAAATTCTCTTTTTTTTTGTTGTGTCTCTGCCAGGCTTTGGTATCAGGATGATGTTGGCCTCATAAAATGATTAGGGAGGATTCCCTCTTTTTCTATAGATTGGAATAGTTTCAGAGGAATGGTACCAGCTCCTCCTTGTACCTCTGGTAGAATTCGGCTGTGAATCCATCTGGTCCTGGACTTGTTTTGGTTGGTAGGCTATTATTATTGCCTCAATTTCAGAGCCTGCTATTGGTCTATTCAGGGATTCACTTCTTCCTGGTTTAGTTTTGGAGAGTGTAAGTGTCCAGGAAATTATCCATTTCTTCTAGATTTTCTAGTTGATTTGCGTAGAGGTGTTTATAATATTCTCTGATGGTAGTTTTGTATTTCTGTGGGGTCGGTGGTGATATCCTCTTTATCATTTTTCATTGCATCTATTTGATTCTTCTCTCTTTTCTTCTTTATTAGTCTTGCTAGGGGTCTATCCATTTTGTTGATCTTTTCAAAAAGCCAACTCCTGGATTCATTGATTTTTTTGGAGGTTTTTTTGTGTCTCTATCTCCTTCAGTTCTGCTCTGATCTTAGTTATTTCTTGCCTTCTGCTAGCTTTTGAATGTGTTTGCTCTTGCTTCTCTAGTTCTTTTAATTGTGATGTTAGAGTGTCCATTTAGATCTTTCCTGCTTTCTCTTGTGGGCATTTAGTGCTATAAATTCCCTCTACACACTGCTTTAAATGTGTCCCAGAGATTCTGTATGTTGTCTTTGTTCTCATTGGTTTCAAAGACCATCTTTATTTCTGCCTTCATTCGTTATGTACCCAGTAGTTATTCAGGAGCAGTTATTCAGTTTCCATGTAGTTGAGCAGTTTTGATTGAGTTTCTTAGTCCTGAGTTCTAGTTTGATTGCACTGTGGTCTGAGAGACAGTTTGTTATAATTTCTGTTCTTTTCCATTTGCTGAGTAGTGCTTTACTTCCAATTTTGTGGTCAATTTTGGCATAAGTGTGATGTGATGCTGAGAATAATGTATTTTTTTTGATTTGGGGTGAAGAGTTCTGTAGGTCTGCTTGGTGCAGAGATGAGTTCAATTCCTGGATATCCTTGTTAACTTTCTGTCTCATTGATCTGTCTAATGTTGACAGTGGGTTGTTGAAGTCTCCCATTATTATTGTATGGAGTCTAAGTCTCTTTGTAAGTCTCTAAGGACTTGCTTTATGAATCTGGGTGCTCCTGTATTGGGTGCATATATATTGGGATAGTTAGCTCTTCCTGTTGAATTGATCCCTTTACCATTATGTAATGGCTTTCCCTTTGTCTCCTTTGATCTTTGATGGTTTAAAGTCTGTTTTATCAGAGACTAGAATTGCAACCCCTGCTTTTTTTTTTTCTCCATTTGCTTGTAGATCTTCCTCCATCCCTTATTTTGAGCCTATGTATGTCTCTGCATGTGAGATGGGTCTCCTGAATACAGCAGACTGATGGGTCTTGACTCTTTATCCAATTTGCCAGTCTGTGTCTTTCATTGGAGCATTTAGTCCATTTACATTTAAGGTTAATATTGTTATGTTTGAACTGATCCTGCCATTATGATGTTAACTGGTTATTTTGCTCGTTAGTTGATGCCGTTTCTTCCTAGCGTCGATGGTCTTTACATTTTGGCATGTTTTTGCAATGGCTGGTACCGGTTGTTCCTTTCCATGTTTAGGGCTTCCTTCAGGGTCTCTTGTAAGGCAGGCCTGGTGGTTACAAAATCTCTAAGCATTTTCTTATTGTAAAGGATTTTATTTCTTCCTTCACTTATGAACTTAGTTTGGCTGGATATGAAATTCTGGGTTTAAATTCTTTTCTTTAAAATGTTGAATTTGGCCCCCACTCTCTTTTGGCTTGTAGAGTTCTGCCGAGAGATCTGCTGTTAGTCTGATGGGCTTCCCTTTGTGGGTAACCCGACCTTTCTCTCTGGCTGCCCTTAATAGTTTTTCCTTCATTTCAACTTTGGTGAATCTGGCAACTATGTGTCTTGGGTTCCTCTTCTTGAGGAGTATCTTTTGGCCGTTCTCTGTATTTCCTGAATTTGAATGTTGGCCTGCCCTACTAGGTTGGGAAGTTCTCCTGGATGATATCCTGAGAGTGTTTTCCAACTTGGTTCCATTTTCTGCCTCACTTTCAGACACCCCAATCAGACGTAGATTTGGTCTTTTTACATAATCCCATACTTCTTGCAGGCTTTGTTCATTTCTTTTTCTTCTTTTTTCTTTAGACTTCTCTTCCTACTTCATTTCATTCATTTGATCCTCAATCGCTGATACTCTTTCTTCCAGTTGATCGAGTCAGTTACTGAAGCTTGTGCATTTGTCATGTATTTCTCGTGTCATGGTTTTCATCTCTGTCATTTCGTTTACGGCCTTCTCTGCATTAATTGTTCTAGTTATCAATTCTTCCACTCTTTTTTCAAGATTTTTAGTTTCTTTGCGCTGGGTACGTAATTCCTCCTTTAGCTCTGAGAAGTTTGATGGTCTGAAGCCTTCTTCTCTCATCTCGTGAAAGTCATTCTCTCTCCAGCTTTGATCCATTGCTGGCGATGAGCTTCATTCCTTTGGTGGGGGAGATGCACTCTTATTTTTTGAATTTCCAGGTTTTCTGCCCTGCTTTTTCCCCATCTTTGTGGTTTTATCTGTCTCTGGTCATTGATGATCGTGATGTACTGATGGGGTTTGGTGTGGGTGTCCTTCCTGTTTGTTAGTTTTCCATCTAACAGTCAGGACCCTCAGCTGCAGGTCTGTTGGAGATTGCTTGAGGTCCACTCCAGACCCTGTTTGCCTAGTGTCAGCAGCAGAGGCTGCAGAAGATGGAATACTGCTGAACGTGAGTGTACCTGTCTGATTCTTCCTTTGGAAGCTTCCTCTCACTGGTGTACTCCACCGTGTGAGGTGTGGGGTGTTGGTCTGCCCCTATTGGAGGATGTCTCCCAGTTAGGCTACTCAGGGGTCAGGGACCCACTTGAGCAGGCAGTCTGTCCATTCTCAGATCTCAACCTCCGTGTTGGGAGATCCACTGCTCTCTTCAAAGCTGTTAGAGTCGTTTGCGTCTGCAGAGGTTTCTGTTGCTTTGTTTTTGTTGTTGTTGTTGTTGTTTAGCTCTGCCCTGTCCCCAGAGGTGGAGTCTACAGAGACAGGCAGGCCTCCTTGAGCTGCTGGGAGCTCCACCCAGTTCAATCTTCCCAGGGCTTTGTTTCCCTACTTAAGCCTCAGCAATGGCGGGCACCCCTCCCCCAGCCTCACTGCTGTCTTGCAGTTAGATCACAGACTGCTGTGCTAGCAATGAGGAAGGCTCCGTGGGTGTAGGACCCTCCTGGCCAGGTGTGGGATATAATCTCCTGGTGTGCCCGTTTGCTTAAAATGCAGTATTGGGGTGGGAGTTACTCGATTTTCCAGGTGTTGTGTGTCTCAGTTCCCCTGGCTAGGAAAAGGAATTCCCTTCCCCCTTGTGCTTCCTAGGTGTGGCGATGCCTCACCCTGCTTCACCTCTGAGTGGTCAGGCTGCAACAGCTGACCAGCACCCATTGTCCGGCACTCCCTAGTGAGATAAACCCGGTACCTCAGTTGAAAATGCAGAAATCCCCCGTCTTCTGTGTCGCTGGCACTGGGAGCTGGAGACTGGAGCTGTTCCTATTTGGCCATCTTGCTCCTCCCCCCCAATAATAACAATTTTTAAAAAGGGAAAAAAATTCCATTCAAAGGTAAACAATTTTGAAGGTTAAAGAAAAATAAGTCCACAAAGAAGAGAAAGAATAAGTATAAGGACCCAGACAACTCAAAAATCCAGAATGCCTTATTTTTTTCAAACACCATATCACCTATCCAGCAGGGGTTCTGAACTGGCTGAGAAAGCTAAAATGACAGAAATATAATTTAGAATGCAGATAAGAGTTAAGACCATTGAGTTACAGAGGTACATTAAAACTCAATCCAAGGAAGCTAAAAATCATGATGAAACAATACAGGAAATAACAGACAAAATAGCCAGTATAGAAAAGAATGTAACCAACCAGATAGAGTTGAAGACCACCGTACAAAAATTTCATAATGCAACCACAAGTATTGACAGCATAATACACCAAGCAGAGAAAAGATCACAGAGCTTGAAGACTAGCTTTCTGAAACAAGACAGCCAAGAATAGAGAAGAAAATAATAGGGGGCGGAGCAAGATGGCCGAATAGGAACAGCTCCAGTCTCCAACTCCCAGCGCGAGCGACACAGAAGACCGGTGATTTCTGCATTTTCAACTGAGGTACTGGGGTCATCTCTCTAGGGAGTGCCGGACAATCGGTGCTGGTCAGCTGCTGCAGCCTGACCAGCGTGAGCTGAAGCAGGGCGAGGCATCGCTCACCTGGAAGCGCAAGGGGGAAGGAATCCCTTTTCCTAGCCAGGGGAACTGAGACACACACCACCTGGAAAATCGGGTAACTCCCACCCCAATACTGCGCTTTAAGGAAACAGGCACACCAGGAGAATATATCCCACACCTGGCGGGAGGGTCCCACGCCACGGAGCCTCCCTCACTGCTAACACAGCATCTGCGGCGATCTATCGCAAGGCAGCAGCGAGGCTGGGGGAGGGGCGCCCGCCATTGCTGAGGCTTAAGTAGGTAAACAAAGCCGCTGGGAAGCTCGAACTGGGTGGAGCTCACAGCAGCTCAAGGAAGCCTGCCTGTCTCTGTAGACTCTACCGCTGGGACAGCGCACAGCTGCAGTCCATTAGGGAAAGAGCGGCGCTGCAGACCCCAACGACTCTGTCTGACAGCTTTGGAGAGAGCCGTGGATCTCCTAACGCGGAGGTTGAGATCTGAGAACGGACAGAATGCCTGCTCAGGTGGGTCCCTGACCCCTGAGTAGCCTAGCTGGGAGACATCCCCACTAGGGGCAGTCTGACACCCCACACCTCACAGGGTGGCGTCACCCCTGAGAGGAAACTTCCAAAGAAAGAATCAGACAGGTACACTCGCTGTTCAGCAATATTCTATCTTCAGCAACCTCTGCTGCTGATACCCAGGCAAACAGGGTCTGGAGTGGACCTCAAGCAATCTCCAACAGACCAACAGACAGTCCTTCTGACTGTCAGACGGAAAACTATCAAACAGGAAGGACACCTATACCAAAACCCCATCAGTACGTCACCATCATCAAAGACCAGAGACAGATAAAACCACAAAGATGGGGAAGAAGCAGGGCAGAAAAGCTGGAAATTCAAAAAATAAGAGCGCATCTCCCCCTGCAAAGGAGCGCAGCCCATCGCCAGCAACGGATCAAAGCTGGTCAGAGAATGACTTTGACGAGATGAGAGAAGAAGGCTTCAGTCCATCAAACCTCTCAGAGCTAAAGGAGGAATTACGTACCCAGCGCAAAGAAACTAAAAATCTTGAAAAAAAAGTGGAAGAATTGACAGCTAGACTAATTAATGCAGAGAAGATCATAAACGAAATGACAGAGATGAAAACCATGACACGAGAAATACGTGACAAATGCACAAGCTTCAGTAACCGACTCGATCAACTGGAAGAAAGAGTATCAGCGATTGAGGATCAAATGAATGAAATGAAGCGAGAAGAGAAACCAAAAGAAAAAAGAAGAAAAAAAGAATGAACAAAGCCTGCAAGAAGTATGGGATTATGTAAAAAGACCAAATCTACGTCTGATTGGGGTGCCTGAAAGTGAGGGGGAAAATGGAACCAAGTTGGAAAACACTCTTCAGGATATCATCCAGGAGAACTTCCCCAACCTAGTAGGGCAGGCCAACATTCAAATTCAGGAAATACAGAGAACGCCACAAAGATACTCCTCCAGAAGAGCAACTCCAAGACACATAATTGCCAGATTCACCAAAGTTGAAATGAAGGAAAAAATCTTAAGGGCAGCCAGAGAGAAAGGTCGGGTTACCCACAAAGGGAAGCCCATCAGACTAACAGCAGACCTCTCGGCAGAAACTCTACAAGCCAGAAGAGAGTGGGGGCCAATATTCAACATTCTTAAAGAAAAGAATTTTCAACCAGAATTTCATATCCAGCCAAACTAAGTTCATCAGTGAAGGAGAAATAAAATCCTTTACAGATAAGCAAATGCTTAGAGATTTTGTCACCACCAGGCCTGCCTTACAAGAGACCCTGAAGGAAGCCCTAAACATGGAAAGGAACAACCGGTACCAGCCATTGCAAAAACATGCCAAAATGTAAAGACCATCGAGGCTAGGAAGAAACTGCATCAACTAACGAGCAAAATAACCAGTTAATATCATAATGACAGGATCAAGTTCACACATAACAATATTAACCTTAAATGTCAATGGACTAAATGCTCCAATTAAAAGACACAGACTGGCAAACTGGATAAAGAGTCAAGACCCATCAGTCTGCTGTATTCAGGAGACCCATCTCACATGCAGAGACATACATAGGCTCAAAATAAAGGGATGGAGGAAGATCTACCAAGCAAATGGAGAACAAAAAAAAAGCAGGGGTTGCAATCCTAGTCTCTGATAAAACAGACTTTAAACCATCAAAGATCAAAAGAGACAAAGAAGGCCATTACATAATGGTAAAGGGATCAATTCAACAGGAAGAGCTAACTCTCCTAATATATATGCACCCAATACAGGAGCACCCAGATTCATAAAGCAAGTCCTTAGAGACTACAAAGAGACTTAGACTCCCATACAATAATAATGGGAGACTTCAACACTCCACTGTCAACATTAGACAGATCAACGAGACAGAAAGTTAACAAGGATATCCAGGAATTGAACTCATCTCTGCACCAAGCGGACCTAATAGACATCTATAGAACTCTCCACCCCAAATCAACAGAATATACATTCTTCTCAGCACCACATCGCACTTATTCCAAAATTGACCACATAATTGGAAGTAAAGCACTCCTCAGCAAATGTAAAAGAACAGAAATTATAACAAACTGTCTCTCAGACCACAGTGCAATCAAACTAGAACTCAGGACTAAGAAACTCAATCAAAACCGCTCAACTACATGGAAACTGAACAACCTGCTCCTGAATGACTACTGGGTACATAACGAAATGAAAGCAGAAATAAAGATGTTCTTTGAAACCAATGAGAACAAAGATACAACATACCAGAATCTCTGGGACACATTTAAAGCAGTGTGTAGAGGGAAATTTATAGCACTAAATGCCCACAAGAGAAAGCAGGAGAGATCTAAAATTGACACTCTAACATCACAATTAAAAGAACTAGAGAGGCAAGAGCAAACACATTCAAAAGCTAGCAGAAGGCAAGAAATAACTAAGATCAGAGCAGAACTGAAGGAGATAGAGACACAAAAACCCTCCAAAAAATCAATGAATCCAGGAGTTGGTTTTTTGAAAAGATCAACAAAATTGACAGACCGCTAGCAAGACTAATAAAGAAGAAAAGAGAGAGGAATCAAATAGACGCAATAAAAAATGATAAGGGGATATCACCACCGACCCCACAGAAATACAAACAACCATCAGAGAATACTATAAATGCCTCTACGCAAATCAACTAGAAAATCTAGAAGAAATGGATAATTTCCTGGACACTTACACTCTCCCAAGACTAAACCAGGAAGAAGTTGAATCCCTGAATAGACCAATAGCAGGCTCTGAAATTGAGGCAACAATTAATAGCCTACCCACCAAAAAAAGTCCAGGACCAGATGGATTCACAGCTGAATTCTACCAGAGGTACAAGGAGGAGCTGGTACCATTCCTTCTGAAACTATTTCAATCAATAGAAAAAGAGGGAATCCTCCCTAACTCTTTTTATGAGGCCAACATCATCCTGATACCAAAGCCTGGCAGAGACACAACAAAAAAAGAGAATTTTAGACCAATATCCCTGATGAACATCGATGCAAAAATTCTCAATAAAATACTGGCAAACCGGATTCAGCAGCACATCAAAAAGCTTATCCACCATGAT
The DNA here is from genome assembly GCF_009764315.1 of Trachypithecus francoisi. Taxonomy (NCBI): domain Eukaryota; kingdom Metazoa; phylum Chordata; class Mammalia; order Primates; family Cercopithecidae; genus Trachypithecus; species Trachypithecus francoisi. The sequence continues at coordinate 42,235 of NW_022680535.1, read as the reverse complement.
CAAGTGGGCTTCATCCCTGGGATGCAAGGCTGGTTCAACATTCGCAAATCAATAAACGTAATCCAGCATATAACAGAACCAAAGACAAGAACCACATGATTATCTCAATAGATGCAGAAAAGGCTTTTGACAAAATTCAACAGCCCTTATGCTAAAAACGCTCAATAAATTCGGTATTGATGGAACGTACCTCAAAATAATAAGAGCTATTTATGACAAACCCACAGCTAATATCATACTGAATGGGCAAAAACTGGAAAAATTCCCTTTGAAAACTGGCACAAGACAGGGATGCCCTCTCTCACCACTCCTATTCAACATAGTGTTGGAAGTTCTGGCTAGGGCAATCAGGCAAGAGAAAGAAATCAAGGGTATCCAGTTAGGAAAAGAAGAAGTCAAATTGTCCCTGTTTGCAGATGACATGATTGTATATTTAGAAAAACCCATTGTCTCAGCCCAAAATCTCCTTAAGCTGATAAGCAACTTCAGCAAAGTCTCAGGATACAAAATTAATGTGCAAAAATCACAAGCATTCTTATACACCAGTAACAGACAAGCAGAGAGCCAAATCAGGAATGAACTTCCATTCACAATTGCTTCAAAGAGAATAAAATACCTAGGAATCCAGCTTACAAGGATGTAAAGGACCTCTTCAAGGAGAACTACAAACCACTGCTCAGTGAAATCAAAGAGGACACAAACAAATGGAAGAACATACCATGCTCATGGATAGGAAGAATCAATATCGTGAAAATGGCCATACTGCCCAAGGTGATTTATAGATTCAATGCCATCCCCATCAAGCTACCAATGACTTTCTTCACAGAATTGGAAAAAACGGCTTTAAAGTTCATATGGAACCAAAAAAGAGCCCGCATTGCCAAGACAATCCTAAGTCAAAAGGACAAAGCTGGAGGCGTCACGCTACCTGACTTCAAACTATACTACAAGGCTACAGTAACCAAAACAGCATGGTACTGGTACCACAACAGAGATATAGACCAATGGAACAGAACAGAGTCCTCAGAAATAATACCACACATCTACAGCCATCTGATCTTTGACAACCTGAGAGAAACAAGAAATGGGGAAAGGATTCCTATTTAATAAATGGTGCTGGGAAAATTGGCTAGCCATAAGTAGAAAGCTGAAACTGGATCCTTCCTTACCCCTTATACGAAGATTAATTCAAGATGGATTAGAGACTTAAATGTTAGACCTAATACCATAAAAACCCTAGAAGAAAATCTAGGTAGTACCATTCAGGACATAGGCATGGGCAAGGACTTCATGTCTAAAACACCAAAAGCAACGGCAGCAAAAGCCAAAATTGACAATGGGATCTAATTAAACTAAAGAGCTTTTGCACAGCAAAAGAAACTACCATCAGAGTGAACAGGCAACCTACAGAATGGGAGAAAATTTTTGCAACCTACTCATCTGACAAAGGGCTAATATCCAGAATCTACAAAGAACTCAAACAAATATACAAGAAAAAACAAACCCCATCAAAAAGTGGGGAAAGGATATGAACAGACATTTCTCAAAAGAAGACATCATACAGCCAACAGACACATGAAAAAATGCTCATCATCACTCGCCATCAGAGAAATGCAAATCAAAACCACAATGAGATACCATCTCACACCAGTTAGAATGGCAATCATTAAGAAGTCAGGAAACAACAGGTGTTGGAGAGGATGTGGAGAAATAGGAACACTTTTACACTGTTGGTGGGATTGTAAACTAGTTCAACCATTATGGAAAACAGTATGGCGATTCCTCAAGGATCTAGAACTAGATGTACCATATGACCCAGCCATCCCACTACTGGGTATATACCCAAAGGATTATAAATTACTCTACTACAAAGACACATGCACACGTATGTTTATTGCGGCACTATTCACAATAGCAAAGACTTGGAATCAACCCAAATGTCCATCTGTGACAGACTGGATTAAGAAAATGTGGCACATATACACCATGGAATACTATGCAGCCATCAAAAAGGATGAGTTTGGTCCTTGTAGGGACATGGATGCAGCTGGAAACCATCATTCTTAGCAAACTATCACAAGAGAGAAAACCAAACACCGCATGTTCTCACTCATAGGTGGGAACTGAACAATGAGATCACTTGGACTCGGGAAGGGGAACATCACACACTGGGGCCTATCATGGGGAGGGGGGAGGAGGGAGGGATTGCATTGGGGAGTTATACATGATATAAACGTCATGCACATGTACCCTAGAACTTAAGTATAAAAAAAAAAAAAAAAAAAAAAAATTAAAACAAAAAAAAAAAAGAAAAAATAATAAAAGGAATTAAAGAAAACCTATGAGAAATACAGGTTTTTGGAATAGACAGAATCAGATCTCAGTGGTGCCCCAAAGACATGGGAAGGCTGGCGCGGTGGCTCAGCCTTGTAGACCCAGAAACTTTGGGATGCCGAGACGGTCGGATCACGAGGTCAGGAGAGATCGAGACCATCCTGGCGAACACGGTGAAACCCCATCCTACTAAAAAAATACAAAAAAACTAGCGGGCGAGGTGCGCGGCGCCGTAGTACCAGCTACTCGGGAGGCTGAGGCAGGAGAATGGGTAAACCAGGAGGCCGAGCTGGCAGTGAGCTGAGATCCAGCCACTGCACTCCAGCCTGGGCGACAGAGCGAGACTCCGTCTCAAAAAAAAAAAAAACAAAAAAAAAAAAAAAAAAAAAAAAAAGACTAGGGAAATGGATCCAACTTGGAAAATCCATTTCAGGACATCATGCATGAGAACTTTCCCAGCCTAGCTAGAAAGGCCAACATTCCAATTCAGGAAATGCGGAGAACCACAGAAGATACTTCACAAGATTACTCATGAGGCACAATTATCAGATTCTCCAAGGTTGAAATTAAAGAAAAAATGTTAAAGGCAGCTACAGAAAAAACCAAGGTCACCTACAAAAGGAAACTCATCAGACTAACAGCAGACGTCTAAGCAGAAACTCTAAAAGCCAGAACAGATTGAGGGCCAATATTCAACATTCCTAAAAAAAAAGAAATTCCAACCCAGAATTTTCTATTCAGTCCAAAGAAGCTTCACAAACAAAGGAGAATTAAATCCTTTTCAGACAAGCAAATGCTGAGGGAATTCATTACCATTAGATCTGCCTTACAAAGGCCTAAATATAGCAAAGAAAGTCCATTATCAGCCACTACAAAAACACAGTGAAGCACAGAGACTGGAGACACTATAAAGCAACCACATCAACAAATCTGCAAAATAACCAGCTAACATAATGACCGGATCAAATTTACAAATATCAATACTAGGGCATGGTGGCTTATGCCTGTAATCCCAGCACTTTGGGAGGCCAAGGCAGGTGGATCACTTGAGGCCAGGAGTTTGAGACCAGCCTGGACAACATGGTGAAACCCCATTCTACTAAAAGTACAAAACTTAGCTGGGTGTGTTGGCAAACGCCTGTGGTCCCAGCTACTCAGGAGGCTGAGGCACGAGAATCACTTGAAGCTGGGAGACAGAGACAGTAGTGAACGGAGATCACACTACTGCCCTCCAAACAGGGCGATAGAGCAATACTCTGTCTCAAAAAAAAAAAAAAAAAAAAAAAAAAAGTGATGTGCAAACACTAACCTTGAATGTAAGTGGGCTAAATGCCCCAATTAAAAGACACAGACTGGAAAGCTGAATAAAGAATCAAGATCCATTTGCATGCTGTCTTCAAGAGACTCATCTCACACGCAATGATGCACATATGCTCAAAATAAAGGAACGGAGAAAAATATATCAAGCAAATGGAAAACAGAAAAAAGCAGGTGTTGTGATCCTAAATTCTGACAAAACAGATTTTAAATAAAAAAGGATCAGAAAAGACAAACAAGGGCATTTCATAATGGTAAAGAGTTCAATTCAACAAGAAGAGCTAACTATCATAAATGTATATGCACCCAACACAGGAGCACCCAAATTCACAAAGCAAGTTCTTAGGACCTTCAAAGAGACTTCGACTCCCATGCAATAATAGTGGGAAATTTTAATACCACTCTGACAATATTAAACGTATCACCAAGACAGAAAATTGACAAAGCTATTCAGGAGCTGAACTCTGCACTGGATCAAATGGACGTGATAGACATCTACAGAACTCTCCACTGCAAAATGACAGAATATACATTTTTTTCTCATGGCCATATGAAACATACTTTAAAAGTGATCACAGAATTGGAAGTAAAACACTCATCAGCAAATGCAAAAGAACGGAAATGAGAACAGTCTCTCAGACCACAAAATCAAGACTAAGAAATTCACTCAAAACCATACAATTACATGGAAATTAAATAACCTGTTCCTGAATGACTTTGGGGTAAATAAAGAAATGAAGACAAAAATTAAGAAGTTCTTTGAGCCTGCCGAGCCAGCCGGCCGGCCTGGCTCCCCTCCTTGGCCCCCATGGGCGGGTGGACTGCCCTGAGGAGGCGGGGAGGGGAGGGCTGGGCCGGCCGGCTGGCAGGCTACGATGCCAAACTTCTGTGCTGCCCCCAACTGCACGTGGAAGAGCACGCAGTCCGACTTGGCCTTCTTCAGGTTCACGCGGGACCCGGCCAGATGCCAGAAGTGGGTGGAGAACTGTAGGAGAGCAGACTTAGAAGATAAAACACCTGATCAGCTAAATAAACATTATCGATTATGTGCCAAACATTTTGAGACCTCTATGATCTGTAGAACTAGTCCTTATAGGACAGTTCTTTGAGATAATGCAATACCAACAATATTTGATCTTACCAGTCATTTGAACAACCCACATAGTAGACACAGAAAACGAATAAAAGAACTGAGTAGAGACGAAGTCAGGACACTGAAACAGAAAAAAATTGATGAAACTTCTGAGCAGGAACAAAAACATAAAGAAACCAACAATAGCAATGCTCAGAACCCCAGTGAAGAAGAGGGTGAAGAGCAAGATGAGGACATTTTACCTCTAACCCTTGAAGAGAAGGAAAACAAAGAATACCTAAAATCTCTATTCGAAATATTGATTCTGATGGGAAAGCAAAACATACCTCTGGATGGACATGAGGTTGATGAAATCCCAGCAGGTCTCTTTACTTCAGATAACTTTCAGGCACTGCTAGAGTGTAGGATAAATTCTGGTGAAGAGGTTCTGAGAAAGCCGTTTGAGCCAACAGCAGTTAACACGTTGTTTTGTTCGAAAACACAGCAGAGGCAGATGCTAGAGATCTGTGAGAGCTGTATTCGAGAAGAAACTCTCAGGGAAGTGAGAGACTCACACTTCTTTTCCATTATCACTGATGATGTAGTGGACATAGCAGGGGAAGAGCACCTACCTATGTTGGTTAGGTTTGTTGATGAATCTCATAACCTAAGAGAGGAATTATAGGCTTCCTGCCTTATGAAGCTGATGCAGAAATTTTGGCTGTGAAATTTCACACTATGATAACTGAGAAGTGGGGATTAAATATGGAGTATTGTCGTGGCCAGGCTTACATTGTGTCTAGTGGATTTTCTTCCAAAATGAAAGTTGTTGCTTCTAGACTTTTAGAGAAATATCCCCAAGCTATCTACACACTCTGCTCTTCCTGTGCCTTAAATACGTGGTTGGCAAAATCAGTACCTGTTATGGGAGTATCTGTTGCGTTAGGAATAATTGAGGAAGATTGTTCTTTTTTCCATCGATCACCACAACTGCTTTTAAAACTTGACAATGTAATTTCTGTTCTTTTTCAGAACAGTAAAGAAAGGGGTAAAGAACTGAAGGAAATCTGCCATTCTCAGTGGACAGGCAAGCATGATGCTTTCAAAATTTTAGTGGAACTCCTGCACTTGTTTTATGTTTAGATGGTATAAATAGTGACACAAATATTAGATGGAATAACTGTATAGCTGGCCGAGCATTTGTACTCTGCAGTGCAGTAACAGATGTTGATTTCATTGTTACTATTGTTGCTCTTAAAAATGTCCTATCTTTTACAAGAGCCTTTGGGAAAAATCTCCAGGGGCAAACTTCTGATGTCTTCTTTGCAGCTGGTAGCTTGACTGCAGTACTGCATTCACTCAATGAAGTGATGGAAAATATTGAAGTTTATCATGAATTTTGGTTTGAGGAAGCCACAAATTTGGCAACCAAACTTGATATTGAAATGAAACTCCCTGGGAAATTCTGCAGAGCTCATCAGGGTAACTTGGAATCTCAGCTAACCTCTGAGAGTTACTATAAAGAAACCCTAAGTGTCCCAACAGTGGAGCACATTATTCAGGAACTTAAAGGTATATTCTCAGAACAGCACCTCAAAGCTCTTAAATGCTTGTCTCTGGTACCCTCAGTCATGGGACAACTCAAATTCAATACGTCGGAGGAACACCATGCTGACATGGGTAGAAGTGACTTACCCAATACTGACACGCTCTCAGCCGAGCCTCATTGTTGTAGAATCAAATGGAAACACAGGGGGAAAGATATAGAACTTCCATCCACCATCTATGAAGCCCTCCACCTGCCTGACATCAAGTTTTTCCTAATGTGTATGCGTTGCTGAAGGTCCTGTGTATTCTTCCTGTGATGAAGGTTGAGAATGAGCAGTATGAAAATGGACGAAAGCATCTTAAAGCATATTTGAGGAACACTTTGACAGACCAAAGGTCAAGTAACTTGGCTTTGCTTAACATAAGTTTTGATATAAAACATGACCTGGATTTAATGGTGGACACATATATTAAACTCTATACAAGTAAGTCAGAGCTTCCTACAGATAATTCTGAAACTGTGGAAAATACCTAAGGGACTTTTAAAAACAGGCTTTCTTATATTTGATATTTGGAAGAAAAGCCGTAAGGTGTATGTAGGCCGCTTAATCACTAAATATCTTTGCCTATAGGACTCCATTGAATACATTAGCCATTAGTAATCTACCTGTTTAAATGGCCCCTGTTTTTGAACTCTCATGCTTTGAAGACCTACCTGTCCTTCCAGAAGAGAAAATTGAAAGTGCCATGTTTCCTTCTGCGTGATCTTTGTTGACGGCACTCTAGAATTGTTTTAGTTAAGTCATTTTAGACAACATTTATTATCACTGTGGATCTCCACTTGTTGGGTGCTATGAATTCTTTGAAGAAATATATTTTGGAGAGATGTGGGAGGAAGGAATACATTTTATAAAATGGTATAGAGAAGCCCACAATTGATCTTTGACTAATAGGAGTTTTAAGTGTGCTAAAAATCTATACTGGACCGTTACAAGAAATTACTGGAGAAAAGCTTGCGAGCTCGCCAAACAAGGATTTCAGTGTAGATTTTGTCTTTCTCGAACTTAAAGGAACAAATGACAAAATTTGAATGGAAAGGCCTGCTGTTGTTCCACATCTCATTGTTGCTGTTTACATTCCTTTCTAGAGCCTACATCTTCCTAAGTTTTTTAGCAGGTATATGTTGAACACTTCTGTTTCATGGTTGAGACAGAATCAGAGGCCATGGATACTGACAATTGATTTGTCTGGTTTTTTCTGTCTTTTTCCATGACTCTTATCTACTGCCTCATCTTGATTTATAAGCAAAACCTGGAAAACCTACAAAAATAAGAGTTGCGGTTTATGTAGAAAAATATGGAAAATATTGCTGTTATTTTTGGTGAAGAAAATCAATTTTGTATAGTTTATTTCAATCTAAATAAAATGTGAATTTTGTTTAAAGCTTAGGCACATTATTTTTGGTGGGGTCAAAACATTCTTGTGTAAATTCTCTTAAAAAACATTTGATAAACTGCTTCACAATTCAAAAAAAAAAAAAAAAGAAGAAGTTCTTTGAGACTGGTTTGGCCATGTCCCCACCCAAATCTCAAATTATTGTTCTCATAATTCCCCCATGTTGTGGGAGGTACCTGGTGGGAGGTAATTGAATCATGAGGGTGGGTCTCTCCCATGATGTTCTCATGATAGTGAATAAGTCTTATGTGATCTGATGCTTTTATAAAGGGAAGTTCCCCTGCACATGTTCCCTCTTGCCTGATGCCACGTAAGATGTAACTTTGATCCTAATTTGCCTTCTGTCATGATTGTGAAGCATTCCCAGCCATGTGAAACTGTGAGTCAATAAACCTCTTTTCTTTATAAATTACCCAGTCTCAGGTACGTCTTTATTAGCAGCATGAGAAGAGACTAATAAAGAAATTAAAGAGAATAAATATAACATACCAGAATCTCTGGGACACAGCAATGGCAGTGGTAAAAGGGAAATTTATAGCACTACATGCACAGAGCAAAAAGTTAGAAAAATCTCAAGTTAACAACCTAACATCCACAACCAAAAAACTAGAGAACAAGAAGAAAAACAGTGCTCGCTTCAGCAGCACATATACTAAAATTGGAACGATACAGAGAAGATTAGCATGGCCCCTGTGCAAGTATGACACGCAAATTCGTGAAGCGTTCCATATTTTTGAGAACGGACAGACTGCCTGCTCAAGTGGGTCCCTGACCCCTGAGTAGCCTAACTGGGAGACATCCCCCGCTAGGGGCAGTCTGGCACCCCACACCTCACAGGGTGGAGTACACCCACGAGAGGAAGTTTCCAAAGTAAGAATCAGACAGGTACACTCGTTGTTCAGCAATATTCTATCTTCTGCAACCTCTGCTGCTGATACCCAGGCAAACAGGGTCTGGAGTGGACCTCAAGCAATCTCCAACAGACCTATAGCTGAGGGTCCTGACTATCAGAAGGAAAACTATCAAACAGGAAGGACACTTATACCAAAACCCCATCAGTACGTCACCATCATCAAAGACCAGAGACAGATAAAACCACAAAGATGGGGAAAAAGCAGGGCAGAAAAGCTGGAAATTCAAAAAATAAGAGTGCATCTCCCCCTACAAAGGAGCACAGCCCATCGCCACCAATGGATCAAAGCTGGTGAGAGAATGACTTTGACAAGATGAGAGAAGAAGGCTTCAGTCCATCAAACCTCTCAGAGCTAAAGGAGGAATTACGTACCCAACGCAAAGAAACTAAAAATCTTGAAAAAAGAGTGGAAGAATTGACAGCTAGACTAATTAATGCAGAGAAGGTCATAAACGAAATGACAGAGATGAAAACCATGACACGAGAAATACATGACAAATGCACAAGCTTCAGTAACCGACTCAATCAACTGGAAGAAAGACTATCAGCGATTGAGGATCAAATGAATGAAATGAAGCGAGAAGAGAAACCAAAAGAAAAAAGAAGAGAAAGAAATGAACGAAGCCTGCAAGAAGTACGGGATGATGTAAAAAGACCAAATCTACGTCTGATTGGGGTGCCTGAAAGTGAGGGGGAAAATGGAACCAAGTTGGAAAACACTCTTCAGGATATCATCCAGGAGAACTTCCCCAACCTAGTAGGGCAGGCCAACATTCAAATTCAGGAAGTACAGAGAACGCCACAAAGATACTCCTCCAGAAGAGCAACTCCAAGACACATAATTGCCAGATTCACCAAAGTTGAAATGAAGGAAAAAATCTTAAGGGCAGCCAGAGAGAAAGGTCGGGTTACCCACAAAGGGAAGCCCATCAGACTAACAGCAGATCTCTCAGCAGAAACTCTCCAAGCCAGAAGAGAGTAGGGGCCAATATTCAACGTTCTTAAAGAAAATAATTTTCAACCCAGAATTTCATATCCAGCCAAACTAAGTTTCATCAGTGAAGGAGAAATAAAATCCTTTACAGATAAGCAAATGCTTAGAGATTGTGTCACCACCAGGCCTGCCTTACAAGAGACCCTGAAGGAAGCCCTAAACATGGAAAGGAACAACCGTACCAGCCATTGCAAAAACATGCCAAAATGTAAAGACCATCGAGGCTAGGAAGAAACTGCATCAACTAACGAGCAAAATAACCAGTTAATATCATAATGGCAGGATCAAGTTCACACATAACAATATTAACCTTAAATGTAAATGGACTAAATGCTCCAATGAAAAGACACAGACTGGCAACTGGATAAAGAGTCAAGACCCATCAGTCTGCTGTATTCAGGAGACCCATCTCACATGCAGAGACATACATAGGCTCAAAATTATTAATAGCCTACCAACCAAAACAAGTCCAGGACCAGATGGATTCACAGCCGAATTCTACCAGAGGTACAAGGAGGAGCTGGTACCATTCCTTCTGAAACTATTCCAATCTATAGAAAAAGAGGGAATCCTCCCTAACTCATTTTATGAGGCCAACATCATCCTGATACCAAAGCCTGGCAGAGACACAACAAAAAAAGAGAATTTTAGACCAATATCCCTGATGAACATCAATGCAAAAATTCTCAATAAAATACTGGCAAACCGGATTCAGCAGCACATCAAAAAGCTTATCCACCATGATCAAGTGGGCTTCATCCCTGGGATGCAAGGCTGGTTCAACATTCGCAAATCAATAAACGTAATCCAGCATATAAACAGAACCAAAGACAAGAACCACATGATTATCTCAATAGATGCAGAAAAGGCTTTTGACAAAATTCAACAGCCCTTCATGCTAAAAACGCTCAATAAATTCGGTATTGAGGGAACGTACCTCAAAATAATAAGAGCTATTTATGACAAACCCACAGCTAATATCATACTGAATGGGCAAAAACTGGAAAAATTCCCTTTGAAAACTGGCCCAAGACAAGGATGCCCCCTCTCACCACTCCCCTTCAACATAGTGTTGGAAGTTCTGGCTAGGGAAATCAGGCAAGAGAAAGAAATCCAGGGTATCCAGTTAGGAAAAGAAGAAGTCAAATTGTCCCTGTTTGCAGATGACATGATGGTATATTTAGAAAACCCCATTGTCTCAGCCCAGAATCTCCTTAAGCTGATAAGCAGCTTCAGCAAAGTCTCAGGACACAAAATTAATGTGCAAAAATCACAAGCATTCTTATACACCAGTAACAGACAAGCAGAGAGCCAAATCAGGAATGAACTTCCATTCACAATTGCTTCAAAGAGAATAAAATTCCTAGGAATCCAACTTACAAGGGATGTGAAGGACCTCTTCAAGGAGAACTACAAACCACTGCTCAGTGAAATAAAAGAGGACACAAAAAAATGGAAGAACATACCATGCTCATGGATAGGAAGAATCAATATCAGGAAAATGGCCATACTGCCCAAGGTTATTTATAGATTCAATGCCATCCCCATCAAGCTACCAATGAGTTTCTTCACAGAATTGGAAAAAACTGATCTAAAGTTCATATGGAACCAAAAAAGAGCCCACATTGCCAAGACGATCCTAAGTCAAAAGGACAAAGCTGGAGGCGTCATGCTACCTGACTTCAAACTATACTACAAGGCTACAGTAACGAAAACAGCATGGTACTGGTACCAAAACAGAGATATAGACCAATGGAATAGAACAGAGGCCTCAGAAATAATACCACACATCTACAGCCATCTGATCGTTGACAAACCCGAGAGAAAGAAGAAATGGGGAAAGGATTCCCTATTTAAGAAATGGTGCTGGGAAAATTGGCTAGCCATAAGTAGAAAGCTGAAACTGGATCCTTTCCTTACTCCTTATATGAAGATTAATTCAAGATGGATTAGAGACTTACACCGTTGTTGGGATTGTAAACTAGTTCAACCATTATGGAAAACAGTATGACGATTCCTCAAGGATCTAGAACTAGAAATACCATATGACCCAGCCATCCCATTACTGTGTATATACCCACAGGATTATAAATCATACTGTTATAAAGACACATGCACATGTATGTTTATTGCGGCACTATTCACAATAGCACAGACTTGGAATCAACCCAAATGTCCATCAGTGACAGATTGGATTAAGAAAATGTGGCACATATACACCATGGAATACTATGAAGTCATAAAAAAGGATGAGTTTGTGTCCTTTGTAGGGACATGGATGCAGCTGGAAACCATCATTCTCAGCAAACTATCGCAAGAACAGAAAACCAAACACCGGATGTTCTCACTCATAGGTGGGAATTGAACAATGAGATCACTTGGACACGGGAAGGGGAACATCACATACCGGAGCCTATTGTGGGGAGAGGTGAGGGGGAAGGATGGCATTGGGAGTTATACCTGATGTAAATGATGAGTTGATGGGTGCTGACGAGTTGGTGGGTGCAGCACACCAACATGGCACATGTATACATATGTAACAAACCTGCATGTTGTGCACATGTACCCTAGAACTCAAAGTATAATTTAAAAAAAAAAGATCACAGAAAATATTAGATTTAGTTTAATTATGCTTATATTGCCAAAATTATTTTCCCAATAAATGGATTTTTTTCCGTCATGCTCAAAAAAAAAAAAAAAAGAAAAGAAAAGAAAAAGAAAAGAGAAAAACGAAACTATCATCAGAGTGAGCAGGCAACCTACAGAATGGCAGAACATTTTTGCAATCTACCCATCTGACAAAGGTCTAATATGCAGAATGTACAAGGAACTTAAACAAATTTACAAGAGAAAACAGCCCTATCAAAAAGTGGACAAAGAATATGAACAGACACTTATCAAAAGAAGACCTTTATGCTGCCAACTAACATATGAAAAACCGCCATCATTACTGGTCATTAGAGAAATGCAAATCAAAACCACAATGAGATAACATCTCATGCCAGTCAGAATGGTGATCATTAAGAATTCAGGAAAAAACAAATATTAGTGATAATGTGGAGAAACAGGAACATTTTTACACTGTTCGTGGGAGTGTAAATTAGTTTGACAGTTGTGGATACAGTGTGGTGATTCCTCAAGGGTCTGGAACCAGAAATACGATTTGAACCAGCAATCCCATTACTGGGTATATACCTAAAGGATTATAAATCATTCTACCCTAAAAACACATGCACATTTATATTTATTGTTGCACTGTTCACAATAGCAAAGACTTGGAATCAACCCAAATGCCCATCACTGATAGACTGGATAAAGAAAATGTGGTACATATATACCATGGAATACCATGCAGGCATAAAAAAGGATGAGTTTGTGTCCTTTGCAGGGACATGGATGAAGCTGGAAGCCATCATTCTCAGCAAACTAACACAGGAACAGAAAACCAAACACTGCATGTTATCACTCATATATGGGAGTTGAAAAATGACAACCGATGGACACAGCTGCGGGGAACTTCACACACCGGGGTCTATTAGGAGGTAGGGGCAAGGGGAGGGAGAACATTAGGACAAATATCTAATGCATGTGGGGCTTAAAGCCTAGATGATGGGTTGATAGGTGCAGCAAACCACCATGGCACATGTATACCTATGTAATACGCCTGCATGTTCCGCACATGTATCTCAGAAATTTAAGTAAATAAAACACAATAGAGCAGAAACAAGTGATATAGAGATTAAAAAGACAAAAGCAAAGCAACAAAATGAAGAATTGCTTTTTGAAAAGATATTACTAAATCCTTAGCAAAAAAGATGAAAGAATCAAATAAATCAATTGGAAATGGAAAAAGAAACATTACAACTGATGCCACAGAAATAAAAATGATCAGAAGGAAATATTATGAACAACTACATGCAAACATTTTGGACAACCTACAAGAAATGTGTAAATTTCTACAAACATACAACCTACCAAGACTGAATAAAAAGAGAAGCCTAAACAGAACAAAAACAAATTAGATTAAATTAGTACTCAAAAAACTCTCAACAACAACAAGAAAAACCAGGACCAGATGGCCCTAAAAGTGAATTCTACCAAACATTAAAGAAGAATCAATACCAATACATCTTAATCTCTTACAAAAAATAAAAGTGGAAACACTTCCAAACTCCTCTCACATCATCAGAAAGACCTGATTCTGAAGCCAGACCATGACACCCTAGAAAATAAAACTACAGGTAAATAGTTTTGTAAATAAATATGAATGGAAAAAAACTAACAAAATATCAGCAAGCATAATTCAACAGTTTATAAAAATAATCAATCATACACCATAAACAAAGGGAATTTATTCCTGAGATGCAAGGATGGTTCAATGTATACAGATCAATAAATGAGTTATATCACATTAGCAAAATGAAGGATTTAAAAATCACATCTCAATAGATGCCAAAAAAATTTTGACGAAATTCCACCCCCTTTTACGACAAAACCTCTCAACAATTTGGTATAGAAGGAACTTACTTCAATACAATAAAGACCATATATGTAAAGCCCACAGCTAACATCATAATCATTAAGAAAATACATTTTCTTTTAGGATTTGGTACGAGACAAAGAGGCTCACTCTCATCACTTCTTGACTAATAATTTAATAATAAAGTGTTGAATACATAGTAATAGAAATCTAGTCAGAGAAATTAACCAAGAAAAATAAATAAAAGTTATCCAAATTAAAAAGAAAAAAGTAAAATTATTACTATTTGCAGAGGATATGATCTTATATTTAGAAACCCTAGAAACTTTACCAAAAACTGTTAGAACTAAAAAAATTAACACCCAATAAACAAATTTAGTATAGTCGCAGGATACAAAATCAACAAACACAAATGTGTGCTTCTGTACACTAACAAACTATACAAGAAGAAAATTTAGAAAAGTTTCACTTACAGTAGCATCAAAATGATTACTTAATAGGAATAGATTTATTCAAGAAGGTAAACACTTGTTCACTGAATGCTATAAAACACTGATAACAAGCTAAAATAGACATAATTGGAAATATATCTCTTGTTCATAGATTTGAAGAATTGATATTGTTACAATGTCTATGATACTCAAAGTGATACACAGATTTTATTTCCATCAAAATCCCAATGGTATTTGTACAGGAATAGAATAAAGAATTCCAAAATTTATATGCAACCCAAAAGACCCCACGTAACCACAACAATTTTCAGCAGAACAAGTTGGAGGCTTTCAAATATATTACATGCCACGGAAATAAAAACAGTACGACCCTGGCATATAAACAGATATATAGATCAATGAAACAGAATACAGAGACCAGAAATAAACCCATTCATGTACAGTAGTCAGATCTTCAACAAATGTGCCAAGAATATACAATGGGAAAAGAATAGTCTCATCAATAAATTGTGTTGCAAATATCCACATGCACAAGAATAAATTAAACAATATTTTATTTTATATATAAGCATCAACTTAAAATAGGTTAAAGGCATAGATGTAAGACAAGAAACTGCAAAACTCTAGAAGAAAAAGCTTCCTGACACTGACCCTTACAATGATTTCTTAGATATGACACTCAAAAGCACAGGAAACAAGAATAAAAGTAAACAAATGGAATTACATCAAACTGAAAAGCTTCTGTACAGGAAAAGAAATAATCAACAAAATAAAAAAAAGCAAACTTTGGAATGGAGAAAATACTTTAGAACTATTTTCTAATAAGGGTTAATAAATAAAATGTATAAGAAATTCCTAGAACAGCAAAAAACCTTTTTAGAGGATTATATATTTTATTTTATTTCATTTAATTTATAATTATTATTATTTTAATTTCCATAGGTTATTGGGGAACAGGTGATGTTTGCTTACATGAGTAAGTTCTTTAGTGATGACTTGTGAGATTTTGGTGCGCCAATCACCCAAGCAGTATACACTACACCCAATTTGTGGTCTTTTGCTTGTCTGTTTTGTTCTTGCTTTAGTTTTTGAGATGAAATTTTGCTCTTGCTGCCCAGGCTGGAGTGCAATGGCATGATTTCGGCTCACTGCAACCTCCGCCTCCAGGGTTCAGTTATTTGTATTTTTAGTAGAGACAGGGTTTCACCATGTTGGCCAGGCTGGTCTCAAACTCCTGACCTCCACTGATCCACCAACCTTGGCCTCCTGAAATGCCGGGATGACAGGTGTGAGCCACTGCGCCTGGCCACAATTTGTGGTTTATCCCTCGCCCTTTTCCCACCCTTTTGCCCTGAGAACCCCAAAGTCCATTATGTAATTCTTATGCCTTTGCATCCTCATAGCTTAGGTCTCACTTATGAGTGACAATGTATGATGTTCAGCGTTTCATTCCTGAGTTACTTCACTTACACTAATAGTCTCCAGTCTCATCCAGGTCACTGCAAATGCCATTAATTTATTCCTTTTGGGGACTAAGTAATATTCCTTCATATATATGCACCACGGTTTCTTTATCCACTCATTGATTGATGGGCATTTGGGCTGGTTTCACGTTTTTGCAATTATTAATTGTGCTGCTATAAACATGCATGTAGAAGTACCATTTTTTGTATGATGACTTATTTTCCTCTGGGTAGCAATACCAGTAGTGGGATTGCTGAATCAAATGGTAGTTCTACTTTTAGTTCTTTAAGGAATCTCCACACTGTTTTCCATAGTGGCTGTACTAGTTTACATTCCCACCAGCACTGTAAATGTGTTCCCTTTTCACCACATCCATGCCAACATCTGTTTTTTTTTTTATTATAGCCATTCTTGCAGGAGTAAGGTGGTATCACATTGTGGTTTTAATTTGAATTTTCCTGATTATTAGTGATGTTGAGCATTTTTTCATATGCTTGTTGGCCATTTGCATATCTTCTTTTGAGAGATTTATCTATTTATGCTCTTAGCCCGCTTTTTTTTTTTTTTTTTTGAGATGGTGTTTTGCTCTTGTTGCCCAGCTGGAGTGCAATGTTGTGATCTTGGCTTACCACAACCTCTGTCTCCCGGATTCAAGAAATTCTCTGGCCTCAGCCTCCCTAGTAGCTGGGATTACAGGCATGCACTACCATGCCCAGCTAATTTTGCAATTTTAGCAAAGATGGGGTTCTCCATGTTGGTCAGGCTGGTCTTGAACTCCTGACCTCAGGTCTTAATCCACTTTTTGATGTGATTCTTTTTATTTTTTCTTACTAATTTGTTTGAATTTGTTTTAGATTCTGGATATTAGTCCTTTGCCAGATGTATAGATTGTGAAGATTTTCTCCCACTCTGTTGGTTTTCTGTTTACTCTCCTTACCCTTTCTTTTACTGTGCAAAAGCTCTTTAGTTTAATTAAGTCCCAGCTATTTTATTGTTTTTTTTAATTGCATTTGCTTTTGGGTTCTTGGTCATGAAATCCTTGATTAAGCCAATGTCTAGAAGGGTTTTTCCAATGTTATCTTCCAGAATTTTTATAGTTTCAGTTCTTAGATTTAGATCCTTGATCTATCTTGAGTTGATTTTTGTATAAGGAGAGAGATAAGGATCCAGTTTAATTCTCCTACATGTGCTTGCTGATTATCCCGGCACCATTTGTTGAATGGGGTGTCTTTTCCCCACTGTATGTTTTTGTTTGCTTTACCAAAGGTCAGTTGGCTGTAAATATTTGGGTTTATTTCTGGGTTTTCTATTCTGTTCCATGGGTCTATTTGCTTATTTTTGTACCAGCACCATGCTGGTTTAATGACTATGACCTTATAGTATAGTTTGAAATCAGGGAAAGTGATGCCTCCCGATGTGTTCTTTTTGATGAGTTTTGTTTGTCTATGCAGGCTCGTTTTTGGTTCCATGTGAATTTTAGGATTGTTTTTTCTAGTTCTGTGAAGAATGATGCTGGTGTTTTGATGGAAGTTGTGTTGAATTTTTAGATCACTTTTGACATTTTGGTTATTTTCACAACATTGATTCTACTCATCTATGGGCATGAGATGTGTTTCCATTTGTCTGTGTCCTCTATGATTTCTTTCAGCAGGGTTTTGTAGTTTTTTTTTTTGAAGGTATTTCAACTCCTGGTTATGTACATTCGTAAGTATTTTATTTTATTTTTTTTGCAGTTATTATAAAAGGGCTTCAGTTCTTGATTTGATTCTCAGCTTGGTGCTGTTGGTGTATAGAAGAGCTACTGACTTGTGTGCGTTAATTTTGTATCTGAAAACGTTGCTGAATTCTTTTATCCATTCTAGGAGCTTTCTGAAAGAGTCTTTCGGGTTCTCTAGGTAAACAATCATGTCATCAGCAAACAGCAACAGTTTGACTCCCTCTTTACTGATTTGGATGCCCTTTATTTATTTCTCTTGTCTGATTACTCTGAATAGGCCTTCCAGTACTATGTTGAAGATGAGTGGTGAGAGTGGGCATCCTTGTTTTTTTCCAGTTCTCAGACGGAATGCTTTCAACTTCTCCCCATTCAGTATTATGTGGGCTGTGGGTTCATCATAGATAATTATATTACATTGAGGTATGTCCCATGTATGCTGATTTTGCTGAGAGTTTTTATCATAAAGTGATGCTACATTTTTTGAACACTTTTTCTGCATCTATTAAGGTAATCATGTGATTTTTAAAAATTCGTTTGTGTGATGTATCAGTTACAGACTTGTGTACATTAAACCATCCCAGTATCCCAGGTATAAAGCCCATTTGATAATCATGGATTAACTTCTTCATATGTTATTGGATTTGGTCAGCTATTATTTTGTTAAAGATTTTAGCATCTATGTTCATCAGGGATATTGGTCTGTAGTTTTCTTTTTGGTCATGTCCTTTCCTGGTTTTGGTATTAGGGTGATGCTGGCTTCAAAGTGTGACATAGGGAGGGTTCCCTCTTTCTCTATCTTGTGGAATAGTGTCAGTAGGATAGGTACCATTCTTCTTTGAATGTCTAGTAGAATTCTGCTGTGAATCCACCTGGTCCTGGACATTTTATTGTTGGTAATTTTTAAATTAACATTTCAGTTTCACTGCTTGTTATTGGTCTGTTTAGAGTAGCTAGTTCTTTCTGATTCAAGGTAGGAGGGTTCTATCTTTTGAGGAATTTACCCATCTCCTCTAGGTTTTTTATATTATGCATGTAAAGGTGTTCATAGTAGTCACAGTAGCCTTTAATGACCTTTTGTATTTCGGTGTTGTCAGTTGTAATATCTCTTATTTATTTTCTAATTTAGCTTATTTGGATTTTCTGTCTTTATTTTTTGGTTAATCTTGCTAATGGTCTACCAATTTTATTTATCTTTTTGAAGAACCAGTTTTTCCTTTCATTTATCTTTTGTTTTCTGTTTGTTTCAAATTGGTTTAGTTTTGCTCTGATCTTGGATATTTCATTGATTCTGCTGGGTTTGGGTTTGGTTTGTTCTTCTTTCTCTAGTTCCTTGAGGTTTGACTTTAGATTGTCTGTTTGTGCTTTTCAGACTTTTTATGTAGATATTTAGGGCTATGAACTTTCCTTTTAGCACAATTTTTGCTGTATCCCAGGGGCTTTGATAGGATGTATCACTATTGTAATTCACTCTGAAGAATTTTGTAGTTTTCATCTTGATTTTGTTGTTGATCCAGTGATTATTCAGGAGAATGTTATTTAATTTCTGTGAATTTCCATGGTTTTAAAGGTTCCTTTTGGAGTTGATTTATAGTTTTGTTTCACTGTGGTCTGAGACAGTGCTTGATAAAATTTCAATTTTCTTCAATTTATTGAGGCTTGTTTTGTGGTCTATCATATGATCTGTGATGGTTAATACTGAGTGTCAACTTGATTGGATTGAAGGATGCAAAGTATTGATACTGATGTGTCTTCGAGGGTGTTGCCAAAATATATTAACATTTCAATGAGTGGGCTGAAAAAAGTGGACCCACCCTTAATTTGGGTGGGCACAATCTAATCAGCTGGCAGCATGGCTAGAATACAAGCAGGCAGAAAATGTGAAAAGAGAGACTGGATTTGCCTCCAGCCTACATCTTTCTCCTGTGCTGGATGCTTTCTGTCCTTGAACATTGAATGCCAGGTTCTTCAGTTTTGGAACTCAGACTGGCTTTCCTTGCTCCTCAGTCTGCAGATGGCCTATTGTGGGACCCTGTGATCACATGAGTTAATACTTAATAAACTTCCCATCATATATATATATATAATTTCCATTAGTAGTTCTGTCCCTCTAGAAAACCCTGACTAATATATGATCTATCCTAGAAAAAGTTCCATGCACTATTGAATAAAATGTGCATTCCACATTCCGTAATTGTTGGGTAGAATGTTCTGTATAGATCTGTTGAGACCATTTGTTCCAGGGTATAGTATAAATCCATTGTTTATTGACTTTCTGTCTTGATGACCTGTCTAGTGTTGTCAGTGGAGTATTGAAGTCCCCCACTGTTATTTTGTTGCTGTCTATCTCACTTCTTAGGTCTATTAACAATTGTTTTATCAATTTAGGAGCTCCAGTGTTAGGTGCAGATAAATTTAGGATTGTGATATTTTCTGATGGACAAGGCCTTTTATCATTTTAGAATGTCCTTCTTTGTCTTTTTTAACTGCTGTTTGTTTTTTAATTTGTTTTGTCTGACAGAAGAATAGCTACTCCTTCTTGCTTTTGATGTTCACTTGCATGGAATGTCTTTTTCCACCCCTTTACCTTAAGTTTATGTGAGTCTTATGTGTTAGATGAGTCTCTTGAAGGCAGCAGAGAGTTGGTTGGTGAGTTCTTATCCATTCTGCAATTCTGTATCTTTTAAGTGGAGCATTTAGGCGATTTACATTCAATGTTGGTATTGAGATATGAGGTACTGTTTTATTCATTGTGCAATTCATTGCATGTATATGCTGGTTTTGGGGGTTTTTTATTGTATTTTTGTTTTATAGGTCCTGTGAGATTTATGCTATAAAGAGGTTCTTTTCTGGTGTGTCTCCAGAATTTGTTTCAAAATTTAGAGCTCCTTTTAGCAATTCTTGTAGCATTGGCCTGGGAGTGATAAATTCTCTCAGCATTTGTTTGTCTGAGAAAGACTGTATCTTTCCTTCATATACGAAGTTTAGTTTTGCTGGATACAAAATTCTTGGCTGATAATTTTTTGTTGTTGTTTGAGGAGGTTGAAGATAGGGTCCCAATCCCTTCTAGCTTGTAGGGTTTCTGCTGAGAAATTTGCTGTTAATCTGATAGGTTTTTCTTTATATGTTACCTGGTACTTTTGACTTACAGCTCTTACGATTTTTTCCTTTGTCATAACTTTAGATAACCTAATGACAATGTGCCTAGATGATTATCTTTTTGCAATGTATTTCCCATATATTCTTTGAGCTTCTTGTATTTGGATGTCTAGGTCTTTAGCAAGGCTGGGAAAGTTTTTCTCTATTATTCCCCCAAATATGTTTTCCAAACTTTCAGATTTCTCTTTCTCCTCAGGAATGCCAATAATTCTTAAGTTTGGTCATTTAACATAATCCCAGACTTCTTGGTGGCTTTGTTTATATTTTCTTATTCTTTGCCTTTGTTGGATTGGGTTAATTCAAAGACCTTGTCTTTGAGCTCTGAAGTTCTTTCTCCTGCTTGTTTGATTCTAATTCTGAGACTTTTGAGAGCATTTTACATTTCTATAAGTGCATCCATTGTTTCCTGAAGTTTTGTCTGTTTTTTATTTATGCTATTGATTTCATTGAATATTTCTCCTTCTTTTCTGTATATTTTTTTTTCCTATTTTCTTAGATTGGGATTGCCTTTCTCTGATGCCTCCCTGATTAGCTTAATAACTAACCTTCTGAATTCCTTTTCAGGTAAATCAGGATTTCTTCTTAGTTTGGATTCACTGAGGGTGAGCTAGTGTAATTTTGGGGGATGTTAAAGAACTTGCTGGTGTTAAATTACCAGAGTTGGTTTTCTGGTTCCTTCTCACTTGGGTAGGCTCTGTCAGAGGGAAGGTCTAGGCTCAATGCTATTGTCCAGATTCTTTTATCCCACAGTCTGTTTCATTGTTGTTGTAGTACTCTTCCTCTTTTCCTGGGGTTAGGGCTTCCTGAGAGCCAAGTTGTAGTTATTGTTATCTCTCTTCCGGATCTATCCACCCAGTAAGTCTATCAGGTTCTGAGCTGGTACTGGGGGTTGTCAGCACAGAGCCCTGTGATGTAAACCACCTGTGGGTCTCTCAACCATGGATACCAGCACCTTCTCCAGTGGAGGTGGACTCTGTGAGGGTCTTTGGCTTTGGTTGCTTCATCCACTATTTTAGTGCTTGTTGGCCTCCTGCCAGGAAGTGACACTATCAAGAGAACATCAGCTGTCATAGTATGGGGAGGAACAGGCAGTGGGTGTGGCTATAGAACTCACAAGAGTATATGCCCTTTGTCTTCAGTTACCAGGGTGGTTAGGGAGGGACCATTAGGTGGGGGCAGGGCTAGATGTGTCTGAGCTCAGACTTTCCTTGGGTGGGTCTTGCTGAAACTGCTGTAGGGGATGGAAGTGAGGCTCCCAGGTAAATGGAATTATGTTCCTAGAATAATTATGGCTGCCTCTACTGTATCATGCACATTGTCAGGGAAGTGGGGAAAAGCCAGCAGTCACAGGCCTCACCTAGCTCCCATGCAACCCACAGAGCCAGTCTCACTCCCACCATGCTCCCACCAATGGCACTGAGCCTGTTTCCAGGCAGTGGGTGAGCAGGACTGAGGACTTGCCCCAGGATACCCACCTCTCAGCTGCAAAAGCAATTAGGGCTTTTGTTCTTCCCCTGCTTATGGAGTCTGCACACTGGGTTTACACCTTCCTCTGTTTCTGGTCAGGAAACTTCTCAATTGGTTCAGATTGCTAACAAAGTCAGCTGGAGGTTTCCTCCTTCAACCTTTCCCCGGTGCCTCTGGCCACCCTCCCCAAGGACCCCTTTGAGGCAGAACAGAAATAGCTTGCTATGGGACCCATCGAGCCCACAGGGCTTTCCATGCTGCTTTTTCTACCCTTGTATTTTGCTTGGCTTTCTAAATTGACTTACCTGCAGTAAGGTCAGAATCTTATTCCATAATCTAGACATTCAGAGTCTTCAGTGGGGGTGTGTGTTCTGAGGTGAATGATCTCCCTTTCCTGCTTCCACAGTTTGGACACTCATAGTATTTGGGGTGTCTCCTAAGTCCTCCAGGAGCAATCCATTTCCTTTAGAGGGTGTGTAGGTTCTTTTGGCTCTCCTAATGTATTTCTGCAGTCATTCTGGAGAAGAAGTTTGTGATGCAAGCCTCCATACACTGCTCTCTCCCATTAAGTGGGAGCCACAATCTAGTTCTGCCTACCATCCACCATGATTCAACTTTTTTAAAAAAAAAAATTTAAGTTCTAGGATACATGTGCAGAACGTTCAGGTTTGTTACATAGGCATGCATGTGCCATGGTGGTTTGCTGCACCCATCAACCGTCATCTAGGTTTTAAGCCCTGCATGCACTAGGTATTTGTTCTAATGCCCTTATTCCCCTTTCCCCCACCCTTCAACAGACCCTGGTGTGTGTGTCTCCCCCCCCGTGTCCATGTGTCTTATTGCTCAACTCCCACTTATGAGTGAGAACATGTGGTGTTTGGTTCTATGTTCCTGTGTTACTTTGCTGAGAATGATGGTATTCAGCTTCATCTATGTCCCTACAAAGGAGGTGAATGCATTCTTTTTTATGGCTGCATAATATTCTATGGTGTATATGTGCCACATGTTCTTTATTCAGTCTATTATTTATGGGCATTTGGGTTGCTTTCAAGCCTTTGCTAGTTTAAATAGTGCCACAATAAACCTACGTGTGCATGTATCTTTATAGTAGAATGATTTATAATCTTTTGAGTAGATACCTAATAATGGGATTGCTTGTTCAAACGGTATTTCTGGTTCTAGATCCTTGAGGAATTGCCACACTGTCTTTCACAATAGTCTAATTTACACTCTCACCGACAGTGTAAAAGCATACCTATTTTTCCATATCCTCTCCAGCATCTGTTGTTTCCTGACTTTTTAGTGATTGCCGTTCTAACTGGCATGAGATGGTATCTCATTGTGGTTTTGATTTGTATTATTTCTCTAATGGCCAGCGATGATGAGCTTTTTTTCATATGTTAGCTGGGTGCATAAGTGTCTTCTTTTGAGAAGTGTCTGATCCAACTTGTTAAACTTTTATTTCATTCTAAGGAAAAAGAACAAAACTGGAGGCATCATGCTATCTGACTTAGAACTATACCATGGGGCTATAATAACCAAAATAGCATGGTACTGGTACAAAGTAGACACATAGAAAAATGAAAAAGGATAAAGATCCCAGAGAGAAGGCTGCACACCTACAACTATCTTACCTTCAACAAAGCTGACAAAAACAAGCATTGGGAAAGGATTTCTTATTCAATAAATGGTGCTGGGACAACTGGCTAGCCATATGCAGAAGATTGAAACAGAACCCTTACCATATACAAAAATTAACTAAAGATGAAATAAACACTGAAATGTAAACCCCAAGATATATAAACTCTGAAAAACAACCTAGGCATATAATTCTTGACATAGAAACAGGCAAAACTTTATGAAAAAAATTACAAAAGCAATTTTAACAAAAGCAAAAATTGACAAATGAGATCTAATTACATGAAAGAGCTTCTGCACAGCCAAAGAAGCCATTAATAAACAGATTAACTATTGAATGGGAGAAAACTTTTGCAAACTATGCATCTGATAAAGGTCTAATATCCAGCATCTATAAGGAACTTAAACAGATTTACAAGAAAAAAAAAACTCCTTAAAAAGTGAGCAAAGGTTGTGAACAGACACTTTTCAAAAGTAGATGTATATGCAGCCAAAAAGCATGAGAAAAAAGTTTGATATCATTGATAGGGAGGTTCCAAGATGGCCTAATAGAACAGCTCCAGTCTACAGCTCTCAGTGTGAGTGACGCAGAAGATGGGTGATTTAGACTTTTCCACCTGAGGTACCAGGTTCATCTCACTGGGGCTTGTCAGACAGTGGGTGCAGCCCATGGAGCAGTGTGGGGCATCTCTTCACCCAGGAAGTGCAAGAGATCATGGAATTCCCTTTCTTAGTCAAGGGAACCTGAGACAGATGGTACCAGGAAAATCGAAACACTCCCACCCTAATACTGCACTTTTCCAACAGTCTTAGCAAACGACACACCAGGAGATTATATCCCACACCTAGCTCAGAGGGTCCCATGACCATGGAGCCTCGCTCACTGCTGGCACAGCAGTCTGAGATCGAATTGCAAGGTGGCAGTGAGGCTGTGGGAGGGAGATATGCCATTGTTGAGACTTGATGAGGTAAACAAAGCAGCCAGGAAGCTCGAACTAGGAGGAGCCCACTGCAGCTCAAGGACGCCTGCCTGCCTCTGTAGACTACACCTTTGGGGGCAGGGCATAGCTGAACAAAAGACAGCAGAAACTTCTGCAGACTTAAACATCCCTGTCTGACATATTTGAAGAGAGTAGTGGTTCTACCAGCACAGAGTTTGAGATCTGAAAACTGACAGACTGCCTCCTCAAGTGGATCCCTGACCCCTGAGTAACCTAACTGGGAGACACCTCCCAGTAGGGGCCGACTGACACCTCATACAGCCAGGTGCCCCTCTGAGACGAAGCTTCCAAAAGAAGGATCAGGCAGCAACATTTGCCATTCTGCAATATTTGCTGTTCTGCAGCCTTCTCTGGTGATACCCAGGCAAACAGCGTCTGAAGTGGACCTCCAGCAAGCTCCAACAGACCTGCAGATGATGGTCCTGACTGTTAGAAGGAAAACTAACAAACAGAAAGGACATCCACACCAAAACCCCATCTGTACATCACCATCATCAAAGAACAAAGGTAGATAAAACCACAAAGATGCAGAGAAACCAAAGGAGAAAAGCTGGAAATTCTAAAAATCAGAGGGCCTCTTCTCCTCCAAAGGAATGCAGCTTTTCAACAGCAATGGAACAAAGCTGGACACAGAATGACTTTGATGAGTTGAGAGAGGAAGCCTTCAGACAATCAGTAATAACAAACTTCTCTGAGCTAAAGGAGGATGTTCGAACCCATCGCAAAGAGGCTGGAAACCTTGAAAAAAGATCAAATGAAAGGCTAACTAGAATAAACAGTGTAGAGAATACCTTAAATGACCTGATGGAGGTGAAAACCATGTCTCAAGAACTACGTGATGCATTCACAATCTTCAGTAGCCGATTTGATCAAGTGGAAGAAAGTATATCAGTGATTGAAGATCAAATAAATGAAATGAAGTGAGAAGAGAAGTTTAGAGAAAAAATAGTAAAAAGAAACAAACAAAGCCTCCAAGAAATATGGGACGATGTGAAAAGACCAAATCTACATCTGACTGGTGTACCTGAAAGTGATGGGGAGAATGGAACCAAGTTGGAAAACACTCTTCAGGATATTATCCAGGAGAACTTCTCCAACCTAGGAAAGCAGGCCAACACTCAAATTCAGGAAATACAGAGAATGCCACAAAGATACTCCTTGAGAAGAGCAACTCCAAGACACATAGTTGCCAGATTCACCAAAGTTGAAATGAAGGAAAAAATCTTAAGGGCAGCCAGAGAGAAAGGTCGGGTTACCCACAAAGGGAAGCCCATCAGACTAAGAGCAGATGTCTCAGCAGAAACTCTACAAGCCAGAAGAGAGTGGGGGCCAATATTTAACATTCTTAAAGAAAAGAATTTTCAACCCAGAATTTCATATCCAGCCAAACTAAGTTTCATACTGAAGGAGAAATAAAATCCTTTGCAGAAAAACAAATGCTGAGAGATTTAGTCACCAACAGGCCTGCTTTACAAGAGTTCCTGAAGGAAGCACTAAATATGGAAAGGAACAACCGGTACCAGCTACTGCAAAAACATGCCAAATTGTAAAGACCATCAATGCTAGGAAGAAAGTGCATCAACTAATGAGCAAAATAACCAGCTAACATTATAATGACAGGATCAAATTCACCAATAACAATATTAACCTTAAATGTAAATGGGATGAATTCTCCAATCAGAAGACACAGACTAGCAAACTAATAAAGAGTCAAGACCCATCAGTGTTGCTGTATTCAGGAGACCCATCTCATGTGCAGAGACACACATAGGCTCAAAATAAGGGATGGAGGAAGATCTACCAACTAAATGGAAAACACAAAAAGCCAAGCATTGCAATCCTAGTCTCTGATAAAACAGACTTTAAACCATCAAAGATCAAAAGAGACAAAGAAGGCCATTACATAAAGGTAAAGGGATCAATTCAAGAAGAAGAGCTAACTATCCTAAATACATATGCACCCAATACAGGAGCACCCAGTTTCATAAAGCCAGTCCTTAGAGACCTACAACGAGACTTAGACCTCCATATAAAAATAATGGGAGAATTTAACACCCCACTGTCAACATTAGACAGATCCACGAGACAGAAAGTGACAAGGATATCCAGGAAGTGAACTCAGCTCTGCACCAAGTGGACCTAATAGACATCTACAGAACTCTCCACCCACAAATCAACAGAATATACATTTTTCTCAGGACCACATAGCACTTATTCCAAATTTGACCACATATATGTAAGTAAAGCACTCCTCAGCAAATGTAAAAGAACAGAAATTATAACAAACTGTCTCTCAGCCCTGAATGACTACTAATAACAAAATGAAGGTAGAAATAAAGATGTTCTTTGAAACCAATGTGAACAAAGATACAACATACCAGAATCTGGGACACATTTAAAGCAGTGTGTAGAGGGAAATTTATAGCACTAAATGCCCACAAAGGAAAGCAGAAAAGATCTAAAATTGACACCCTAACCACAATTAAAAGAACTAGAGAAGCAAGAGCGAACACATTCAAAAGCTAGCAGAAGGCAAGAAATAACTAAGATCAGAGCAGAACTGAAGGAGATAGAGACACAAAGCCTTTCAAAACATCAATGAATCCAAGAGCTGGTTTTTTGAAAAGATCAACAAAGTAAATAGACTGCTAGCAAGACTAATAAAGAAGAAGAGAGAAAAATCAAATAGACTCAATAAAAAATGATAAAGAAGGTATCTCCATCAATCTCACAGAAATATAAACTACCATCAGAGAATACTATAAACACCTCTATGTAAATAAAATAGAAAATCTAGAAGAAATGGATAAATTTCTGGACACAAATGCTCTCCCAAGACTAAACCAGGAAGAAGTGGAATCCCTGAATAGACCAATAACAGGCTCTGAAATTGAGGCAATAATTAATAGCCTACCAAGCAAAAAAATCCAGGACCAGATGGATTCACAGCCAAATTCTACCAGAGGTACAAAGAGGAGCTTGTGCCATTCCTTCTGAAACTATTCCAATCAACAGAAAAGGAGAAAAGGAGGAAATCCTCCCTAACTCATTTTATGAGGCCAGCGTCATCCTGATACAAAAACTTGGCAGAGACACACAAAAAAAGATAATTTTAGAACAATATCCCTGATGAACATCGATGCAAAAATCCTCAATAAAATATGGGCAAACCGAATCCAGCAGCACATTAAAAAGCTAATCCACCACAATCAAGTTAGTTTCATCCCTGGGATGCAAGGCTTGTTCAACACACACAAATCAATAAACATAATCCATCACACAAACAGAACCAAAGACAAAAACCACACTGTTATTTCAGTAGATACAGAGAAGGCTGTTGACAAAATTCAACAGTCCTTCATGATAAAAACTCTCAATAAATTCGATATTGATGGAACATATCTCAAAATAATAAGAGCTATTTATGACAAACCCACAGCCAGTATCATACTGACTGGGCAAAAACTGGAAGCATTCCCTTTGAAAACTGACACAAGACAGGGATGCCCTCTCTCACACCACTCCTGTTCAACACAGTGTTGGAAATTCTGGTGAGGAAATCAGGGCAATCAGGCAGGAGAAAGAAATAAAGGTATTCAATTAGAAAAGAGGAAGTCAAATTGTCCCTGTTTGCAGATGACATGATTGTTTATTTAGAAAACCCCATTGTCTCAGCCCAAAATCTCCTTCAGCTGATAAGCAACTTCAGCAAATCTCAGGTTACAAAATTAATGCGCAATACCACAAGCATTCCTATACACCAATAACAGACAGAGAACCAAATCAAGAGTGAACTCCCATTCACAACTGCTTCAAAGAGAATAAAATACGTAGGAATCCAACTTACAAGGGATGTGAAGGAACTTTCCAAGGAGAACTACAAACCACTGCTCAACGAAATAAAAGAAGACACAAATAAATGGAAGAACATTCCATGCTCATGGATAGGAAGAATCAATATAATGAAAATGACCATACGGCCCAAGGTAATTTATAGATTCAATGTCATCCCCATCAAGCTACTCCTAAGTAAAAAGAACAAAGCTGGAGGCGTCATGTTACCTGACTTCAAACTATACTACAAGGCTACAGTAATCAAAACAGCATGGTACTGGTACCAAAACAGATATGTAAACCAAGGGAATAGAACAGAGACTTCGGAAATAATATCACACATCTACAACCATCTGATCTTTGACAAACCTGACAAAAAGAAGTTATGGGGAAAGGATTCCCTATTTAACAAATGGTGCTGGGAAAACCAGCTAGCCGTATGTAGAAAGCTGAAACTGAATCACTTCCTTACACCTTATACAAAAATTAATTCAAGATGGATTAGAGACTTCAATGTTAGACCTAAAACTATAAAAACTCTAGAAGAAAACCTAGGTAATACCATTCAGGACATAGGCATGGGTGAGGACTTCAT
The DNA here is from genome assembly GCF_009764315.1 of Trachypithecus francoisi. Classification (NCBI taxonomy): domain Eukaryota; kingdom Metazoa; phylum Chordata; class Mammalia; order Primates; family Cercopithecidae; genus Trachypithecus; species Trachypithecus francoisi. The sequence goes on along the minus strand of NW_022680535.1, from coordinate 12,798 downwards.
GACTAAAACACCAAAAGCAAAGGCAACAAAAGCCAAAATTGACAAATGGGATCTTATTAAACTAAAGAGCTTCTGCACAGCAAGAGAACTACTATCCAAGTCAACAGGCAATCTAAATCATGGGAGAAAATGCTTACAATCTACCCATCTGACAAAGGGCTATTATCCAGAATCTACAAAGAACTCAAACAAATTTACAAGAAAAAATCGACCCCATCTCAATGAAATAAAAGGACACAAACAAATGGAAGAACATTCCATGCTCATGAATAGGAAGAATCAATATCGTGAAAATGGTCATACTGCCCAGATAATTTATAGATTCAATGACATCCCCATTAAGCTACCACTGACTTTCTTCACAGAACTGGGTAAAACTATTTTAAAGTTCATATGGAATCAAAAAGAGCCGGCATTGCCAAGACTATCCTAAGTCAAAAGAACAAAGTGGGAGGCATCACGCTACCTGACTTCAAACTATACTACAAGGCTACAGTAACCAAAACAGCACGGTGCTGGTACCAAAACAGAGATACAGACCAAAGGAACAGAACAGAGCCCTCAGAAATAATACCACACATCTACAGCCATCTGATCTTTGACAAACCTGACAAAAACAAGAAATGGGGAAAGGACTCCCTATTTAATAAATGGTGTTGGGAAATTGGCTAGCCACAAGCAGAAAGCTGAAACTGGATCCCTTCCTTACTGCTTATACCAAATTAATTCAAGAAGGATTAGAGACTTAAATGTTAAACCTAGAACCACAAAAACCCTAGAAGAAAACCTAGGCAATACCATTCAGGACATAGCATGGGCAAGGACTTCATGTCTAAAACACCAGAAGCAATGGCAACAAAAGCCAAATTGACAAATGGGATCTAATAAAACTAAAGAGCTTCTGCACAGCAAAAGAAACTACCATCAGAGTGAACAGGCAACCTACAGAATGGAGAGAATTTTTTTGCAATCTATTCATCTGACAAAAGGCTATATCCAGAACCTACAAGAACTCAAGCAAATTTACAAGAAAAAGCAAACAACCCCACCAAAAAGTGGGCAAAGGATATGAACAGACACTTCTCAGAAGAAGACATTTAAGCAGCCAACAGACACATGAAAAATGCTCATCATCACTAGCCATCAGAGAAATGCAAATCAAAACTACAATGAGATACCATCTCACACCAGTTTGAATGGCAATCATTAAAAAGTCAAGAAACAACAGGTGCTGTAGAAGATGCGGAGAAATAGGAACACTTTTACACTGTTGGTGGGACTGTAAAATAGTTCAACCACTGTGGAAAACAGTGTGGCGATTCCTCAAGGATCTAGAACTAGAAATACCATTTGACCCAGCCATCACATTACTGGGTATGTACCCAAGGATTATAATCATGCTGCTATAAAGACACATGCACACGTTTGTTTATTGTGGAACTATTTGCAATAGCAAAGACTCGGAACCAACCCAAATGTCCATCAATGACAGACTGGATTAAGAAAATGTGGCACATATACACCATGGAATACTATGCAGCCATAAAAAAGGATGAGTTTGTGTCCTTTGTAGGGACATGGATGCAGCTGGAAACCATCATTCTCAGCAAACTATCGCAAGAACAGAAAACCAAATGCCGCATGTTCTCACTCATAGGTGGGAATTGAACAATGAGATCACTTGGACACAGGAAGGGGAACATCACACACCGGGGCCTATTGTGGCATGGGAGGAGCGGGGGGGATAGCATTAGGAGATACACCTAATGTAAATGACGAGTTGGTGGGTGCAGCACACCAACATGGCACATGTATACATATGTAGCAAACCTGCACATTGTGCACATGTACGCTAGAACATAAAATATAACAACAACAAAAAAATCAATCCCATCAAAAAATGGGCAAAGTATATTAAGAGACACTTCTCAAAAGAAGACAATTTACTACTGGGTATACATCCAAAAAAGAGAAAATCAGTATATACAAGAGATATCTGTAACTCGCGGTTGTTGCTGCATTATTCACAGTAGCCAAGATATGACATGAAATCAACTTAAGTGGTTTTCAACAGATGACTGGATAAAGAAAATGTACATATACACAACGGAATACTTTTCCATTGTAAAATAATGAAATCCTGGAATTCGTGGCAACATGCATGAACCTGGAGGTCAGTAAAATAAGTCATGGCCAGAAATATAAATACTGCATAGTCTCCCTCACACATGGAATCTAAAAATGTTCATCTCATATGAACAGAGAGTAGACCAGCAGTTACTAGAGACTGAGAAAGGTGGGGGTAAGGAAGACAGAAAAAATTGATTAAGGACACAAAATTACAGCTAGATACAATAAATGATTTCTAATATTCTATAGCACTGTAGGATGACTACAGTTAGCAATAATTTATTATATACTTTTGGATAGCTGAAGGGAGGATTTTGATGTTCCCAACACAGGAATGATAAATGTTTGAAGTGATGGATATGATAATTACCATTATTTGATCACTTTACGTTATAAGTATGAAAAAACATCACTCTGTATCCCACAAATATTTACATTTATTATGTGTCAATTAAAAATAATAAAATGTAAATACAAATTTGTAAATAAATGTAAATTTTATAAAACAATACACTGCTGATGAAAATGTAAAATTGTGCAATCACTTTAGCAAAGTTTTGTGGTTTACAAGAGACAGTTTTAAATTAAATTGCACTTATCGTACAACCAACACTTTGGTTGTATTATATTATTTTAAAATATATTTTGACTAATAATATTTACTCAAGAGAAAGAAAACATACATCTGCGCTAATACTTTACATTGATAGTCAAAGAACTTTAATTTGTAATAATTAAAAAATGATACAACTCAAAATATCTGTCAACAGGTAAACAGGTACAGAAATAGTGGTATATCCAGACAGTGTTCTACCACCACGCATAAAAAAAAAAAAACAAAGTAATAATATATGTGAGAACACCAATGACAGTCTCATAGTATCTATACAGAGTAAAACAAGTAAACCAAAAAAATTAATACTGAATCCAATTATTTATAAAAGCTCTAGAAAATACAAATATATGTAATTACAGAGAGCAGTTTTGTGGCTGAATAAAGATGGAGTGGAGGAAGAGAGGGATTACAAAGGGAGCATAAAGAACTTTAAATGTTATAAATGTGTTAATTTGGTTGTCATGATAATTTAAACCTGAAATTCCAATTCACTGGGGCTGAGGTGGAGTTGAGAAATGTGTATTTTTATAAAATGTTCCCAAATATATGACCAGGTTTAGAAACCATTAAATCCCTATCCGAAGGCATAACACATGTAAATTTTCCAGCCAAATAAGAGTCTTCTCTTTGTAAATGAGTCTAAGGAATACACTACAGCATACCTCAATGTTTACCCATGATAATATGGTAACTATTTACATACTTAAAGATTGCTATTAACTTTTCCTCCTCTCTCATCAGTCCTCTACTGATTCCCCAGTGACAACTATTATAATACTGAAAGATAAATGTTCTTTTTACTCTGCCTGCTTCTCAGTAAGCCACAGAATGGTAACTAGCTAAGTCTTCTTTGGGCAAGTAATACAGTTGTAGATAAATCATTTTTCTAATCTCAGCCTCTTATGTCTTACAGACAACCTGTTTGAAAAAGTAGTCCACATCGGCACTTTAATATATTCAACTTTGATTTACCCTAATTTCTCATTTTTTCACATATTCCATACCTTAATCAGAAGCACATGTTCAGAGAGTATCTATATGGTAACTTACCTCAAAGTCCAAATTCCTTGCTTTATAGATGAGGAACCTGGAATAGTTAGACAAATATAAAATTGTCTAAATGGCAGAGCTTGGGCTAGACCTTCCTCCTTGAAGGGCAAGCGGGAAGCTTGAAAGACTGAGCATTGTTCCTGGCTTAGAAACAAGGTTAAAAGAGGGCAGGAGTAAAGAAAAAAAGAAAGGAGACGTGAGCAAAGTAATGGGAGACAGGAAAGATAATAGAGAAAGCTGAAAGAAAACATCGTAAAATTGGAGAAGCACACAGCTTGTATTAGATGACAGTTCATCTATCATTTTATTTTCTTTCCTTCTTTCACTTCCTAAGCCATTAATATATGAGTCTCTCTGAGATTACGAAAATTTGCTGCAAGGAAAGTACTGCATAAGGTTTTAAGTCATCTAGAAACTGTCAAGGATTTCAGGTCCCTGAGACTATAAAGTGTTTGTTTAGCAAATGGTCAACTCAGGGTGCTGTATTGCTTCTTTGGATTTCCCCTTATAACAATGCTTTTGATTTAGGAAATGCTTTCTGATTTTGAAATAAAATCCATGGTCTTTCCCCTGAATCTCTAAAGTCATCTCCCAATTTTTTATACCCTTAAAACTCAGACAAGCAAAGCCAAAAAGACTACTCAGAGAAACTCACAAACTCATTTGCACAGGGATACTTCATCATTTTCAATCCCCTTCTCACCAAAGGGCAAAGATAAAGTGAGGGTTGTGAAAGTATGGCAGATAACATTGCCATCCAGTTTTTCTTCTTCTTATGAATATGAGGGCCTTTTCCCCAAACAACTCACTCTCTCTCCTCTCTGTGTTCTTCAGATGAAAAAAAGAGCAGAATGCACTCCTTCTGGAGATTGTTAGACCTTCCTCAATTCTATATTCATTGGAGGTGAGGCCCAAATTGATGAGAGAAAGGAACTGGTAGGGTTTATTCCATTGTAACCCATGGGTCATAAACACTTCTCTTCTGTTTTTTTTTTTTTTCTTGAAAACAATAAAACCTAGGATAGTCCTTTTTATTTGCTGTGAATATTCTCACCTTTTCCTGCCATATAACCCCTGAAGAAAGAAGGAGTGGGGTGGAACCCTGCTGCATATCAAAGCATGTGAAATGTTAGAGTCTGTTGCTCCAATATGATAGGCAAAACCTCAAACCCTCTAGACAAAATCGGAAGCTATTTCTTAGCTCACATAATTCCTGGACAAAGAGAGAAACATTAGCACCAAAAGAAGCTTAGTCTTGGGCTTGTCTTTAAGAGCCCTTTAGTGGGAAGGATGAGTGTCACCTTCATATTGAATAAATGAGGAAATAAGAGGGGCAGGAAAATGACTTAACATCCCAGTGGGGAATGCACCTTCTTACCCCCAGGGGACCACATAGTGATGAAGAGTCCTCTCACACTACCTCCTGGAAAATGTGGAAGAAATCACCCATTTTGCAGCTAAGAATGTTGAAATAATAAGCAATAGTGTGACCTGTTGCCAGACAGTAAAAATTAAGATGAGTGTTCAATTCTTCTAAATTTAATACTATATTAAATTGAGCTCTATTACTGGAAGGCCACACTGTGGGTTTCATCTTCAAATAGACTCAGTGACTTTCTACTGCTCCAAATCCTCTTTGAAGTCAGGAGCAATCTCATAGAATCTCAGTATTGGAGAATGTCTTAAAGTCTTCCTAGTCCAATTACCCATATGCCTAATTTTAAGAACTGAATTCTTGAGTTTTGACATTCACACATCCTGCCAGAGTCCTCAATCTCAGAGTATCAAAATTCCTTGAAGACCACCAAAATTTTAATGATTAAACTTCTTATTGCTTCAAACAAGTATACAGCTTTCTTTTAAATGCGCACACACACACACACACACACACACACACACACACACATGGGCATGCACTACAACCCAGGCAAACTTTCACTATTTCTAACTTTGCTGAAAAGCTATGAAACAATGATGAAGTCATCATCTATCTAACAGTCACACTTGTAATGTAGCTGTGTCCTATATTTTAAACTATTCCATCATCATAATAAAAATGGTATGATGACCAATAACATAAAGAAATTCTATAGAAAAAATTTTAGATTAAAAGATCAAGAATGTAAAACAGAACACTAGTATCAAATGGTAGCCTGTCTGGCAATGATACTTTTTTATATTTGTGAAGTTTTAAAATGCATTTTAATCACCCAAACTGTTGTCTTATCTTTGATTTGTAAAAAAGAGAGAAAAGTTCTGCTTGGTGGTGAATAGTCACTTTTCTAAGTTCCATTTAGTGTCCAAAAGTACAGTTATAATTGTAAAGATTAAGTTATACTTCCAAAGAGAGACCATCAATAGCCTGAGAACTAAATAAGAAATGACTCACTAAATCAATGGTGGTAGATTCAGGGGTTTGAGAAGACTGTTTTACAATTTTTTTAAAAAAATCAAAGACTTTTGTATAGCAAAGGAAACAATAAACAGAATGAAGAAACAGCCTGCAGAATGACACAAAATATTTACAGAGTATACATCTGATAAGGAGTTTATATCTATATTACACAAAGAACTCAACAACTCAGAAAGAAAACAACCCAATTTTAAAACAGAAAAAGGACCTGAATAGACATTTCTCAAAAGAAGACATACAAATGACTAATAGGTATATGAAAAAATGTTCAACATCACTAATCACCAGGGAAATGCAAATCAAAACCATAATGTGCTATCACTTCACTCCCATTAGAATAGCTATTATCAAAAAGACAAAATAACAAATGTTGGTGAAAATGTAGGAAAAAGAGAACCCTAGTACACTGTTGGTGGGAATAATGTATAGTCATTATGTACAGACATTATGGGAAACAGTATGGTAATTCCTCAAAGCGATAAAAATAGAAGTACCATGTGATCCAGCAATGCCACTGCTGGGTATATTTTCAAAGGAAATAAAACCAGTATGTCAAAGAGATATCTTCATTCTCATCTTTACTGCCACATTATTCATGATAGCCAAGATAGGGAATCAAACTAAGTGTTCATCAGTGGATGAATGGATTAAAAACTGTGGTGTATATACACAGTGAAATACTGTTCAGTCATTAAAAAAAGGAATTTCTGTTATTTGCAACAAAACATGGATGAACCTACAGGACATTATATAGGTGAAATAAGCCAGGCACAGAATACAAGTACTCAAGGATCTTACTCATATGTGGAATGTAAAAGAGTTAATCTTATAGAAACAGAGAGAATAAGGGTGATTATCAGAGGATGTGGCAATTGTCATGGGGCTGAGGAGGGTTGAGGAGATGTTGGTCAAAGGATACAACATTACAGTTAGATAGGAGAAATAAGTTCAACAGATCTCTTGTATAGCATGATGACTACAGTTAATGACAACATATTGTATTCTTGAAAAATGCTAAGAGAGTTTATGTTAAATGGTCTTATCACAAAAATGATCACTACGTGAAAGTAGAGAATAGGATAATGGTCACTACAGACTGGAAGGGTAGGGGAGAGGAAGTGGTTGGTTAACGGTTTAAAGTTACAGTTAGATGGGAGGAATAAGTTCTGTTCTGTAGCACTGTAGGGTAAACATGATTAATAATTTATTGTGGCCGGGTGTGGTGGCTCATGGCTGTAATCCCAGCACTTTGGGAGGCCAAGGAAGGCAGATCATGAGGTCAGGAGATCGAGACCATCCTAGCTAGTATGGTGAAACCCTGTCTCTACTAAAAATACAAAAAAAAAAAAAAATTAGCTGGGCGTGGTGCCAGGCACCTTTAGTCCCAGCCACTTAAGAGGCTGAGGCAGGAGAATGGTGTGAACTCGGAAGGCCGAGCTTGCAGTGAGCTGAGATTGCTCCACTGTACTCCAGCCTGGGTGACAGAGCGAGACTCTGTCTCAAAATAATAATAATTATTGTATAATTTTAAATGTTAGAAAAAACATTGCAATATGCACAACACAAAGTAATGATAAATATTCTGTGTGATGTATATGCAAATTCACTATTGATCACTACAAATTGTATACATGTATTGAAATACCACATAAATATGTATAATTACTATCAACTAAAAATAGAAAGAAAAAAACTATGTGAAATAATGCAAATTTGAAACAGCCAGATTTAATCATTTAACAATGTATATATGCTACTTCAAATAAGTACATCTTTGAGGTTTTTGTTTGCTGTTTTTAACTTTTAGTGTCTGGGTACATGTGCAAGATTTTTATATAGTTAAATTCCATATTACTCGACAGTTAAGTTTTTTCATTCATACTCTCTTTCTACCCTCCACCCATAAGTAAGCTCGGTATCTATTTCCTTCTTTGTGCCCATGTATACTCAAGGTTTAGCTCTTATTTATAAATAAGAATATGTCATATTTCCTTTTCTGTTTCTGTGTTAGTTTACTTAGGATAATAAACTCCAGCACCATGGACATTGCTGCAGAGGACATAATCTCATTCTTTTTTATGACTGCATTGTATTCCATCATATATATGTACCACATTTCCTTTTATCCAGTCTACCATTGATGGACATTTAGGTTGATTCCACATATTTGCCATGTGAATACTGCTATAATTAACATATGTGTGCATGTGTTTTGTGGTAGAACAATTTATATTCCTTTGGGTGTATACCCAATAATGAGATGGCTGGGACAAATGTAAGTTATAAGTTTTTTGAGAAATCAGCAAACTGCTTTCAACAGTGGCTAATTAATTTACAGTGTCACAAGCAGTGTAAAACGTTATCTTTTCTCTGCAACCTTGCAAGCATCTGTTATTTTTTGACTTTTTAGTAATAGCCATTCTGAATGGTGTGAGATAATATCTCATTATGGTTTTAATTTGCATTTCTCTAATGATTGGTGATGTTGAGCATTTTTTATATGCTTGTTGGCTGCATGTATGTCTTCTTTTGAGAAGCATCTGTTTATGTCCTTTGCCCACTTTTTAATGAGATTGTTTATTGCCTGATAATTTATTTAATTTCTTTCAAATCCTAAATATTAGACCTTTGTCAGGTGTGTAGTTTGCAAATATTTTTACCTATTCTGTGTGTTGACTCTTTATTCTGTTGATAACTTCTTTTGCTGCAGAGAAGAAACTATTGACAGAGTAAACAGTCAATGCACAGAAGCTCTTTGGTTAAATTAGGTCCCATTTGTCAATGTTTGTTTTGGTTATAATTGCTTTAGGTATCTTCACCATGAAATCATTGCTAGAGTCTATGTCCAGATTGGTATTTTCTAGGTTTCCTTCAAGAGTTTTTGTAATTTTAGGTTTTACATTTAAGACATTAATCCATCATGAGTTGATTTCTGTTTATGATGTAAAGAAGGAGTCCAGTTTCCATCTTCTGCATATGGCTAGCCAATCATCCCAGCACTATTTATTGAACAGAGAGTCCTTTTCTCATGGCTTGCTTTTGTCAACGTTGTCAAAGATCAGATGGTTGTACAGGTGTCACTTCATTTCTGGGCTCTGTAACCTGTTCCATTGGTTCATGTGCCTCTTTTTGTACCAGTACCATGCTGCTTTGGTCACTGCAGCCTTGTAGTATAAAGTCAGTTAATGTGATGCTTCCTGCTTTGTTCTTTTCCTTACAATGCCTGTGGCTACTTGGGCCCCTTTTAGTTTCACGTGATTTTTAGAATAATTTTGTTTTAATTCAGTGAAGAATGTCATTGGTAGTTAGATAGAAATGGCATTGAGTCTGTACATTTCTTTGGGTACTATGCCATTTTTACAACATTGATTCTTCCTGTCCATAACCATGGGAATGTTTTTCCATTTGTTTGTGTCCTCTGTTTTTTTTTTTTTTTTTTCAGATTTTTCTGTAATTTTTTTATAGAGATCTTTCACCTCCCTTGTTAGCTGTATTTCTAGATATTTTATGCTTTTTGTCGTTAATGTGGATGGGATTGCATTCTCAATTTGGCACTCAGCTAGGAGGTTATCAGAGGTATAGAATCACAAAGTCTACAAAAAGAGAGAATTTGACTTGCTCTCTTCCTATTTGGATATCTTTTATTTCTTTTTCTTGCCTGATTTCTCTGGCTAGGACTTCCGGTATTTTGCTCTGGCTAGGACTTCCAATATTATGTTGAATAGGAGTGGTGAAAGTGGGCATCCTTTTTGTGTTCCAATTCTCAAGAGTGATATTTCCAACTTTTTCCCATTTAGTATGATGTTGTCTGTTGGTTTGTCATAGATGTCTCTTATTATTTAGAGGTATGTTTTACAATACCTAGTTTGTTGAGAGTTTTAAAATTGAGGTGTTGCTGAATTTTATTGAAAGCCCTTTCAGCATTGATACAGTCTGGTTGTGTCCCCACCAAAATTTCAGCTTGAATTGTAACTTCCATAATCCCCACCTGTCATGGGGGTAGACCCTGTGGTAGGTAATTGAGTCATGGGGGTGGTTTAACCTCATGCTGCTCTTCTTGTGATAATAAGTGATTTCTCATGAGATCTGATGGTTTTGTAAGGAATTCTCTCCCTTTTTGTCAGCACTTCTCCTTTCTGCCATCATGTGAAGAAGGATGTGTTTGTTTCCCCTTCTGCATGATTGTAAGTTTCCTGTGGCCTCCCCAGTCATGCAGAACTGTGAGTCAATTAAACCTTTTTTCTTTGTAGCTTACCCACTCTTGGGCAGTCCTTAATAGCAGCATGAGAATGAGCTAATATAGTAAATTGGCACCAGGTAATGTAGTGCTGCTGTAAAGATACCCAAAAATGTGAAAATTACTTTGGAACTGGGTACCAGGCAGAGGTTGGAACAGTTTGGAAGGCTCAGAAGAAAACAGGAAGGTATGGAAAAGTTTGAAACTTTCTAAAGACTTGTTGGAGGCTTTGACCAACATACTGATAGTGATATGCACAAGGAAGTTGTTCTGGCTGAGGTGGTCTCGGATGGAGATGAGGAACTTTTTGGGAACTGGAATAAAATGGACTCTTGCTATGTTTTAGCAAAGAGACTGGTGGCATTTTGCCCCTGCCCTAGAGATTTGTGGAAACTTCAACTTGAAGAGATGACTTAGGGTATCTGATGGGAGAAATGTCTAGGCAGCAAAATGTTCAAGAGGTGACTTGCATGCTGTTAAAAGCATTCAGTTTTATGTATTCACAAAGATACAGTTTCTAATTGGAACTTACATTAAAAAGAAAGCAGAGCATAAAAGTTTGAAAAATTTGCAGCCTGATGATATGATAGAAAAGAAAACCCATTCTCTGGGGAGAAATTTAAGCCAACTGCAGAAATTTACATAAATAATAAAAAGCCAAATATTAATCACCAAGACACTGGGGAAAATATCCCCAGGGCATATCAGAATTCTTCATAGCAGCCCCACCCATTACAGGCCCAGAGACACAAAAGAAAAAAAAAAAAAAGGTTTCCTGGGACAGGCCCAGGGCGTTGCTGCTTTGTGCAGCCTTGGGACTTGTTGCCTTGCCTCCCAGCTGTGGCTAAAAGGGGGCAAGGTACAGCTTGGGCTGTGGCTTAAAAGAGTGCAAGCTTCCAGCCTTGGTAAATTCCACATGGCCTTCAGCCTGTGGTGCACAGAAGTTAAGATTGAGGTTTGGGAACCTCCACCTCGATTTCAGAGGATATAAGGAAATCCCTCGATGCCCAGGTAGAATTTTGCTGCAGGGATGGAGTCCTCACTGAGAACCTCTACTGCAGCAGTGCAGAAGGGAAATGTGGGATTGGAGCCCACACACAGAGTCCCCACTGGAGCACTGGCTAGTGGAACTGTGAGAAGAGGGCCATCATCCTCCAGACTCCAGAATGATAGATCCACCAGCAACTTGCACCATGTACCCAGAAAAGCCCCAGATACTCAACGCCAGCCCATGAAACAGCTGGGAGTGAGGCTGTACCCTCCATAGCCACAGGGGCAGAGCTGCCCAAGACCATGGGAGCACATTCTTGCATCAGTGTGACCTGGGTGTGAGAACATGAAGTCGAAGGAGATCATTTAGGAGCTTTAAGATTTGACTGCCTCACACAATTTCAGACTTGCGTGGGGCCTATAGCCCCTTCATTTTGGCCAATTTCTCCCATTTGGAATGGGTGTATTTGTCCAATGTCTGTAACCCCATTGTATCTAGGAAGTAACTAACTTGCTGATTTTATAGGCTCATAGGTGGAAGGGACTTGCCTTCTCTCAGATGCGACTTTGGACTGTGGACTTCTGAGTTAATGCTGAAATGAGTTAAGACTTTGCGGGGACTGTTGGAAGGCATGATTGTTTTGAAATGTGACGACCTGAGACTTGGGAGGGACCAGCGGTGAAATGATATGATTCAGCTGTGTCTCCACCCAAATCTAATCTTGAATTGTAGGTCCCATGATTCCCATGTGTTGCAGGAGGGACCCAGTGGGAGGTAATTGAATTATGTGAGTGGTTACTCTCATGCTGCTGTTCTTGTGATAGTGAGTGTGTTCCCATGAGATCTGCTGGTTTTATAAGGGACTTTTCTCCATTTTGCTTGGCACTTCTTCCTGCCATCATGTGAAGAAGGACATGTTTTCTTCCCATTCCATCATGATTGTGAGTTTCCTGAGGCCTCTCAGCCATGCAGAACTGTGAGTCAATTAAACCTCTTTCCTTTATAAATTACCCAGTCTTCGGCAGTCCTTCATAGAAGCATGAGAACAGACTAATACATGCATGTATTGAGATTATCACGTTTTTGTTTTTAGTTCTTTTATGTGATGAATCACATTATTGATTTGCTTATGTAGAAACAACCTTGCATCCCAGGAATAAAGCCTACTTAATTGAGCTGATTTAGCTTCTGATGTACTGCTAGATTTGGTTAGCTAATATTTTGTTGAGGATTTTTGTATCTATATTCATCAATGATATTGTACTAAAGTTTCCTTTTCTTTTGGCTCTGCCAGGTTTTGGTAGCAGAATGATGCTGACCTCATAAAATGAGTTAGAAAGGGTTCTCCACTTGTTTTTTGG